>NC_133537.1:99936165-100236165 GCF_048544455.1 Silene latifolia | reverse complement strand
TGAATATAAAATATTAAATCTTCTGTATGTAATTACCAACTGTTATCCACAGAGCCGTGGCCAGTGAACACATAATTTGAAATCTGGTATTGCATTGATGTCAAAGGTATGAAGGGATTCGTGTCGTCAATAGCATCAAGGAGAGGTTCACAGGAAGGACTCTTACTAAAATGATATTGATTCCCTGTTTTCGGATATAAAGATGGACGATCGCAGACAATTTCTTTCTTTTTTTACCCCGCTCTGTGCTGCATAAACAAGAGTCCTCATCTTCTGGGAACACACCTAAACCGAATGACACAAAGAACGTTTGTAGGCGCATCCTTATTCCTTTCAATTAATTTTCTCACTTTACGAAGAGCCGCTATGTGTTTACTAGCGTAAGTGGGCGTTTGTTGAAAACCTGGTCTGTTTGATATGACGTTTGAATTGGTGTTTCAGTTAAATGAGCAAGAATTTCTATCGGTGGCACTTCTGCACAGCTTGTTCCTAAGGTAGCCCTAACAATGTCATGTTTGTCCCTCACAAATGCTGCTTAATGCGTGGCCGATTCCACAAGATGGATCAACAATCCCATCTTCAATGAGGCTGTCAGAACATCAATCAACAAAGGATAAGAGGAGTTTTTTAAGATGCTACACGAAGTGCGGCGAACTCTAGGACGATTAACAATCTCGTCTATTGTAGGGTTGTCGGCAACATCAATTATCGCAACAGAAGAATTTTTTTTTGTCAACTGTTTGTAAAGTATGACAAATGCTAGGATGATGTACTACTCCTATTGTAGGACCGTCGAAACTTCAATTATCTCGTCAAAGAGAAGAAGAGTCTCGTGGTGAATCTTGATGGAGGTTGACAAACAAAGAGGTGAATCAGACTGATTTGCACAACCATAGTGACATCCGTGTTCTTCGGTTTTAAATGTTGTTTTTTTAAAATAATAAAAAGAAAAAAAAACATATAAGACAGAAACATAAAGCCTTTAAAAATACTGATATCCAGAAAGAACATGCTAAACATTAAGAAAGTACATGAAGAAAATACATCCTAAATATTAAGCCATAGCAAAGAACATCAAAATTATTAGGAAATAATGTGTACAAATTCCGACATATTAATATGAAGCACAGGTATCCAGAAAGTAAATGCTAAACATTAGTAACAAACTACATCAAAATCAGTAGCAAACAATTCGTATAAATTCCGACATATTGATATGAAGGACACGTATCCAGAAAGTAAATGCTAAACATTAAAAAAGTACATGAAGAAAATACATCCTAAACATTTAAAAATATTAAGCCATAGCAAAGTACATCAAAATCATTAGGAAACAATGCGTATAAATTTAGACATATTGATGCACCCGAGAAATAATAGTAGGACCGATTTATAATGAACATCTTCGAACATTAACAATTAAGAAAACTATGTTAAATTCAAGGATGATGAAAAGTAAACACAGTTGTTTTTAGCAAATAATTAAAGGCAAAGAGTATAACCTTCATTCCGATAGAGAGCGATAAGAGTAAATGAACGATCCGAGAATGAGAAAACGTCTGTGTACAATTTAATTGACATGTTTATCAAAAAGTAATAAGATATTAAAGAGAAGAAGTTTAAAGTGGCGGTTTTTTTTTAAAAAAATTGGGTCATACTATAATTCAACAAGTCCATTTTTTATTTTATTTTCTTTTTTTGTTTATTCCAACTACTAGAACCATTTGAAACTCTACTTTTATATACCCATTTTATAATTTAAAACTTCAGATTAGGTCAAATTAGGATATATGGCCATTTAACACAATGGTAATGTTATAATTTGTCAATGTATTTTCTAAAAGTTCTAAATGTACTTTTTTGACATTCATAATGGGACGGGAAAGCGTTTAGGGTTGCATTAGGCAGACCGCTACCGCGAATCCACCTAATCCAACTCTAAACCCTTTCCCTTATGTGTGGTTTGTATAGCCGCAAGACCAAAAGACACCCAACAAGGGGCGAGTGAATCCATTTTTTGGGAAGGGATTAAAAATAGATCTTTGATGTTTATTAAACAGTTTTCCTGTTTACACTGTATATATTATGTAATTTATCTAAATAGTTTAATTAAAATGTCCATTATCTATATTCATAATGTGCATGTTTTGATAATTAGGTGCAACTAAAATATCATTAAGCACTGTTTGGAAAATGTACATTATATTATATTTAAAGGTACATTAAATTATTTTAAAAAGAACATGAAATATTAATTAAATTGTAATGCATGTGATCGTTTAATAAGATAGAAAACTTCAAAAGTTCATTCATATACTTAGATTATGATGTCGCTATAGATAGATCTTTGACGTGATTTTAGACCTATTTCCCTGTTTTCAATGTATAATAGAAATAAATGTGCTTTCAATTTAATTCAAATGTCCATTATGTATGTTCATAATGTGCATGTACTGTTTTACAAAAGAGATTTAAAAGCAGACCTGAAATGTACATTATATTATTTTGCTAATTCAGTACATCATAAGTCGCTATTCAAGGAGATAATAACGTTCAAGTAAATAGCACGCCAAAAATAGATAAAAAAGTACTTCAATTAAGTGCAACAAAACATTGGTTCACAAATTCAACATTTTGCTTATGCAATTACAAATCATTACACATACTAACGTACACTAGAATTTAAAACATCATACTACATGAACAGTATGTCATCGTGACAAATTCTAACATACTGCGTAGATAATATCCAACATTAAATGTAATCACTAGCTTTAGAGAAATGACCCTTCTTCGCATGATCGCAAACAGCTTTCATGGCAATCGTTGTGCTCGAACATAAGTAATGTGCATAGATATTTGTATCCTAACACTTTAAGCACGCTCCGCCGCAAAAATGAAGCCAACAATTAACAAGATAGGCAAAACACAATGAACATGAATTTCTTTAAAATAAGAACCAACACTCATATCATTTTTCATCAGGCCACATTTCCAAGAGATTAATCCCATAAATGTTTCCATGTGTCTCATTGTGTATATACCACAGTCATCAACATTGTAGTTATTTCTCCAACTAAGCTTTGCAACAATGGGATCCATAGCCAACACAATGTTGCTAGAGTCGAAGTTTTGGGTTCTCACCCAAAAACCTTCCAAAAGCATCAATCTATGACAAAACATTGTAAACCAGTGTTAAGCGTGACTAATAGTCAAAAGTCAATAGAACAACAAAAATGTGTCAAATTCAAACATACTCGTTAATGCAAAGGAGATACACCATATTTCTTGATGGCATCTTCATCTGAGAGTGAGTTGTCAAGAATGACGAAACGCTTCCTCACCAGGTCAACCACGTATAAGAAAAAGTGTTTCTCGTGTACAATTGGGAAAAAAAACTGAAATTACAAAACAAATGACGTACAACCATAAGTACAGTCAAACTCTTCAAAGGGTACATTTTAACTAATCATGAGGCACATGTAAAAAATGAGAACAGTACATTGCAATATAAAGTGACCTTATTTAATACAAACGCAAAGAAAATTCCCTTTGACTCAAGCAGTTGAAATAAAACAAAAGCAGAATGCAGACATGGAATGATAGTATGACTCATGGTCTATGTTCCCAACGTGTGCATATAGTTGCAACTGCTCATGCATATAAGATATTCCCCACATTGAGAAATTACAACATTAACATTGTAAATATTTAAAAAGTACATTTAGGACGTTTAGAAAGTACATTGAGAAATTATAGCATTAACATTGTGTTAAATGGCCATTTGTCCTACTTTGGCCTAATCTGAATATTTTTAATATAAAATGGGTATATACAAGTTGAGGTTCAAATGAGTTTAGTAGTTGGAATTAATCAAAAAAAGAAAGAACTTATGCGATAATAGTATGTCTCAATTTTTAAAAAATGCAATACAACAATGGCAAAGAAAATTGCAAAGTATGTCTAGCAAACAATAACAACTTACGAGTGCGATAGAAGCTATTTCTATTCCCGGAAAAAGCTGCAACTCCATTTTTTCACGAGCCTCGAATAATTCATAAATTTTTTCATCACTTAAACCTGGGCTGGGTTTCGCTAATACAGACTGCATGGGAAAGTAACGAAAGAGGGAAGTACAATATTTCAAAATACATATTACACACAGCATTTAAGAGTGTATGTAAATGTACTTACATGCACAAGCGTGGTAAAAAAGAACCGCTTCGGAGTACCAAAATTGTTTTCTTCCTCTTTACAATTCAAATATGATGACCAAAGAATCAATGACAACACTCAAACATGTTCGACGGCTTTAATGACCACAAATGCATTCGCGTTGCAAAATAAGTCTTGTATGAATATAAGTGCTCACTAGAGCAAAAATATAACAAATTACATGTCGTGTGAAACAAAGTGAAAATGACATTCACAAAATGTTAATTAAACAAGTTCACATTTTAGATTACCTGAATGACGATTGTTAGTGCCCCTTGGCATCGAAAAACATAATCACCACTTGAAGGTGCACCGCAAGAAGAGGCGTTAACACATTGGTGTCATCTTAGATAGCAAAACAACGGATCAAAACGAGATGACCGTTGCTTGTTGCTTTGGATAGAGGTATATAAGAAGGACTTGCCATGAAATGAACCCTTTTGGTAGTCAAGAAGATTCACCGGTGACACGGCGATCCCGTTTAACCCCTTTAGTCTGCGGCTAACCTTGCCTCACTCTCAAGAAAAAGTCTTTCTCCAACCCTAAATCGAACGAAAATTCACCAAAGGATGATGTACAAATGAATTTCTCCACTTAGCACATTGTTCTCCTCGTGTTTATCACGAGCAAGTTTCAATTTGTACGCTTTCTCCGCATTTGCTACAAAGAATAAACTGTTCATCCTCATCTAGTGTGCTGGATTCCCACGGCGGTGCACACGACACATCTTCTGTACCACCACCATATGTCAAATATACAAATTCGATTCTTAATGGGCCTGTTTGACACACTCTTCACCTGGGAAACATTGCAAACCAACCGCTTATTTCTCATCTAACACAACCATATCTTCCATGACTCTCTTTCTTTGTCAAGCAAAGTGTAGTCATCTCGCAAACTCCTGGACAAGGCACAAAGATGAAGGTACATATTTAGTACTATGAAGGTACATCTTTAGTACTATGAAGGTACAAAGAAAATATTTCAAAGTGAATCTTGAAAAGGAATAGTGAATACTTCGAGAATCAATGGATATACCTCCGAGACGAGTATGAAATTGGAGATTTTGTATCGCACTAACATCCCTCGACACTCTCCGCACTTTTTCAACCACTTGTCTACATGGATTAGAAAATCTAATTCTTTCCATCAATCGACCTTTTACACGACCAAGACCAAATCGACCGACTTCCATCTCCGCTTTTCCTTGAGAAAAGTGCAGCAGATGTCCAATTCAAAAGAGTATAGTAATCTCTTTCTACGAATCGTTTTTCATGGACAACACGGTCAACATAAACAAGTTGCAAGTAAAAACAGGATTATGACTGGAAAATGGCAGGTTTTAAAACCATAATAACTAACAATAAATGTAACCCATAAGATTTGTACCATTAGAAACAGGAGAGGTCCACCAAAGTGATTCTTCTTCCCCTTCTTGACCCAATCCTTTGTGTTATACCGCAAACTCTCCATGACAAATTGACACCAATCAAGTCGACCAATGGCAAACACATTCCTCAAATGATTTTAGTACATGGTGATTGATTTAACGGCTTCGATTGTTGCGCATTAACAATGACACAGCAAGCACCACAAAATTAATCTTAAATTGATCACTGTAATCATCATGACAAATAATATGCGCTGCAAGGGTCTTGATATCCACTTGACCATCAACATGAAATTGAGCTTTCCAATGCGCG
Organism: Silene latifolia; assembly: GCF_048544455.1. Taxonomy (NCBI): domain Eukaryota; kingdom Viridiplantae; phylum Streptophyta; class Magnoliopsida; order Caryophyllales; family Caryophyllaceae; genus Silene; species Silene latifolia. The sequence goes on along the minus strand of NC_133537.1, from coordinate 100,230,247 downwards.
TAAAACGCATCACATTCTCGCATCTTCATCACTACAAAGATGAAAGTAAAACAGGTTTTCCTCCAATTGGGAGGCCAACAAGATCATGAATACAAGAAGCGAAAACACGAAAGCGCTGTTTATCCGGTAGAATGATGAAATCCGAATACGGGTTGTAGTTCTCAATTAACCAATAACCAAGGCGTAAAGGAAGCCTTGTAACCCTTAGCCAAAACAATGAAGAAAAACCAATCTCTTCCAGAGCACACCATTGGTTGTAATCAAGGTATCGAAGGACATCAACAAAACTTTTAGGTGACATCCGGGTGGTAATACCGGAGAACGTTGGAGTAGGATCATCAACGAGAGGACCGAGGTTGTTCAACCTCGGAGAAATACGGCGTGTAACAGTTCCGGATCGCCTTTGTGCTTCAATAATCGAAAGTAGTTTTGCATGTAATATTAATCAGTTATGTTGTGTTGTACACGTTTCACGAAGAAATGTCCTATCAGTTTTATTGAAATGTACATGATCTACAACAATAATGTGCACGCAATTATGACCTTTTGCATGTGGTCTTAAATTGATGCGACTTACGTTAAAAGTACTTTAAATTCAACAAAAATTAAAAAAAGCACAAATTAGATCAAACTAAAAAACAACAAACAAATCGAAATGTATAAGCAAGTTACTAAATCAACAAACAATAAGACAAATACAAATTCCGATAGCATGCAAATGAAAACACAAATTTCGATTTTAAAAACAATACTAAACTCAAAATTCATCAATAAAATAAATAATCCGGCAAAATGAACATAAGAAACATTATTTTAGATTACAAGAGAGTTACATAAATTAAGGACGAAATCAAGAAAAGCTTGAAGCGAAACAAGACTCACCTTCATGACGAAATAGGTAAGAGAAAATCCAACAGAAAGACGAAAATGCAACTCCACAGAGAATAAGGAGAGAGAAATAGTTGAAAGCTTAACAAAGAAAGTCGGAATCCATGGTTGAAAGCTTAACGAAGAAGCGCGAGGTAAATTTCAGTGAAGAAGAAATACAAAGCCCTCAAGTTTTGGTAAAGCGACGCGCGTTATAGGCCCTTAGATTAGCCGCGTCGACAAGATCCAACGATCGACGCGCGCGTTCTCACCGTTCTCACGCTTGTGCCATTCTCATATGATCCAAATCTTATTATTATTATTATTATTATTATTATTATTATTATTATTATTATTATTATTATTATTATTATTATTATTATTATTATTATTATTATTATTATTATTATTATTATTATTATTATTATTATTATTATTATTATTATTATTATTATTATTATTATTATTATTATTATTATTATTATTATTATTATTATTATTATTATTATTATTATTATTATTATTATTATTATTATTATTATTATTATTATTATTATTATTATTATTATTATTATTATTATTATTATTATTATTATTATTATTATTATTATTATTATTATTATTATTATTATTATTATTATTATTATTATTATTATTATTATTATTATTATTATTATTATTATTATTATTATTATTATTATTATTATTATTATTATTATTATTATTATTATTATTATTATTATTATTATTATTATTATTATTATTATTATTATTATTATTATTATTATTATTATTATTATTATTATTATTATTATTATTATTACTATTACTATTATTACTATTATTACTATTACTATTATTACTATTACTATTATTACTATTACTATTATTATTATTATTATTATTACTACTACTACTACTACATACTATTAGTATAGTATTACTATTATTAGTATTACTATTATTATTATTATCCTACTCAACCTCGTGGTGACTGAGTATTCGTGAACACCTGTGATGAACCATAATGGGGAGCAGATTAATTTCAGGTTAGTTTGTGTGAAGTGTTGGATGCTTAAAGGGGAGCTTGGGACGAGATCACTTGAGACTAGAGATCGCCTTAATTAATATTGAGACACTATTTATTTTATTTCCGCTACAGTTGTTAAAATAATTTCATAATATTTATTTATCTCGTTGGATATTTTGTAATAAAGTTTTTTGAGGTACTTTAGTAATATATTGTCTCAAAGTACTTTGGTAATTGTTTGTCTTTATACTTACTACCTCAGGCAGCTGGGATGGTAACACCCTTATTTACTTGAGAATGTCTTGCTAAAGACTCTTAAATAAATGGGGGTGTTACACCTACACAACCACACCATTGCTTCCACTATTAGCCACCATACACGCCCTCACCATAGTGCCCTAACCACCCTACACAACTCCACCAAACACAAACACTCAAAACACGCAAACCCGCAACACCCATTATCAACCACCACCTCTGTCACCAGTGGCCACCACCGGTTCTCCTCTGACTCATGGTGGATCCACAGGTCACGCCATTCTTCATGGTCATGGTCAAGCCGACACAATTAGGGTTATAATCCCTTAACTCAGCCCGACAACCACAACACCAACACCACCTCTTATTTGTGCATTCCGGCCACCAAGCAGCCACCTTTACTCATCCTAACACCAGCCTAATACACCAATAACCTCACCTAAACCCTAGCCATCAAAGGTCAGTCCCACACGAGTCAAGCCAAGGTGAAAACCCATATGAACCCTTCCCGACAACCACCTGCAAAACCCATGAAAAACACCTGTTACAACCACCATACGCCACCAACGGCGACCACAGTAGTCTCGTTTGACCGATGGTGGGACCAGCAGCAGCGCCACCTCCCTTGGTCATGGTCTAGCCAGGTCCCGACTGCCCTATTACTCATATTAAGAAAAAAACCACAAACAAGCTGATGCGTGACTTTTATATGATGTTTTACATCCCATTTTACACGCATTTCAGAGCTCATTCATGTAGTTTATGCTACATTTCTCCCTATTTCCGTCTACTTCCGTATTTTTGTACATTATTGCACAAATGTGAAGAATCCAGCGGAAATTGAGCTAAATCCGTCCCCGAGTATCCTGCATTGCATGTGATATGAAGTGTTCACCCGAAGAACGAGCTTGGTGCGTCATTCAAGGCCCAAAAGACAAGTCCACGAGTTTATAGAAGTCAAGTAGCAGCTCAGGCAGTCGATCGACCACTGTCATCAGTCGATCGACCAACCATCGGGTTCCAGAAGCTACTATTCATTGCTATTCAGTCGATCGACCAGTCCTAGCAGTCGATCGACCAAATTGCTATTCCAGATGAGAATTAAAAGACCGTGAATCTTGAAGCCCAAAGTTATCTTAGGTTTAGGAAATAAAGTTACGTTAGTTGCTATATAACGTAACCTAGAAACATTAGTTGAGGATGCAGTTTTTATCTAAGTTTCAGATCCGATTTTCATCAAGTTTTTTACATTAAGTTTTACAGACGGTTCTTAGAATTAGGGTTTGGAATATTGTTAGCATTGGAATTTTCGCTCTTGTTCTTAATCTTTCCTCTGCAATCTCGGTATTTTTCTGCCCTAAGTTCAATTCACTTCTATTTCGTTATTAGTATAGAATTGCTAGTTAGATTCCCGAAACCATCTTATTGTTGCATGTTAATTGTTTGTCCTACCGCTTTAATTATGAATTCAGTACTTTTATGCCCTAGTATTATTGTTGTTATCACTTTCAGCATGAGTAGCTAAATCAAATGTGCTAGGATGTAGGGGAATTATGGCGTAGGTGGCGTAGTATTAAATTGGACTGAATTCGCGTGTCAGTCGATCGACCGCCATACCTGGTCGATCGACTGACCACGTGAGGTTACCTTTCGTTTTAATTGATTTTAATGTTGTATTTAACGAATCGAATGTGACACGGCTATCGCGTACCTGTCAAAAATAACCAACTGGCTCTAACTAATATAGCTAGGGAAGTCGGGTCGAATCCACAGAGAGTTAGGAAATTGTCGGCTAAATCTAAGTTCGTCAAGGTAACCAAATTGGGGGTTTATAAATGTGATTTTCTAAACTAAAGAGAATAAGGGAAAGAGAATAAAAGGGAGGAATTAAACAAATAAAGAAGAACAGCTAAGACAATCGGTTCACCATAATCATCCGGTCAAGTAATCTAGGTCCCAGGTCAATGCAGTACGGTCTAAGGAGTAGCGAACGTCACCTTTCGGTCCTTAATTCACCCTAAAGTGTAAACAGCTTAACTTTCGCCCTCACTGCAATACTCTATTGTTCGCTACTAGTCTCGCCTTTTCCAACCTTTCGGTCCAGGTCAAGGATCACTAGGGATTAAAGGTCTAACTGCGTCGACTCAATTAGGCAATTACAATTAATTGTAGCATTTAAACAACAAGGACAGTACCAGCATTAACCTAGTAAATCGATTACTCTCCCTTCATATTATGGATCCCCTATAGTCTTAGCATAGGGAAATTAGTTACTCATAATCATCGAATCAACAATAGCAATGAATTGATAATCAAAACTAGACATAATGATAGAACTAAAGGATTAAATAAAGCGATTATGATAACAATAAAAGGAGGGAAGAATTCCAGCAATGATTAAGAATTAAGAGATTAAAAAGAATGATAATACCGATCGTGTCTCAAATCCGAATAAAAGGAACAAAATCCAAAGAACAGTGGCAAGAATTAGAGTAAAACCAACGTCTGAGAGAAGAGAGCGAAGTAACGTAGTTCTCCCTCAGTCTTATACTAAAATCCATTCTAAAACCTAGTCTACGGACTAATTACAAAAGCCCATAAGTAATTTAGGCGGAAATTGACTAAAGCACAGGAAACCATTCGATCGAGTAGAAGTAATCTACTCGATCGAGCAGATCATCACCAAACCAGTCGATCGAGTGGTTTATAACCACTCGATCGAGCACCCCTTGTATAAACTCCTCGATGGGCTCCTTAAACTGGTCGATCGACCAGTTTTGAGTATATAAAGCATTCGATCGAGTAGTTAACCACTCGATCGAGCTATCTAGGCACGCTAGGACTTGAATTGCTCCCCGAACTCAGCTCACGCGTCTTCCAAGTGTTAGATATCCAAGCTCCGACTCCTTATTTTCCATGAATGCATACAATTGGAACAATTAAGGCTCGATTTAGCTCCTCTTCGGTCAATTCCTGCAAATTACAAATAACGGACCAAAGTAGAATATTCGGGGGTATTTGTAGCCAGATGCTACATAAAAAGCACAGAAATGCATGTAAAAATGAGGTGAAAACCTTATATAAAAGACACGCATCAGAATGCATGCGACCAGTTAGATGCTTAATTTCTGACTGACCCATTAGATCGAAAGATAGGGACAGTTGTTAGACCACCAATTAAAATGACTAAACTGTGCTGAGATCGAAAGATAGGTATAGTTTAGACCGTTAGTCACTTTTCAGGACGAGAGTCAGTATAGGTGATATTAGGGACTTATAGCGAGATCGAAAGATGCTATCTGTTAAGAGTAGACCGAGAGGACCTCTTGTTTTCCCGCCTCACCTGTGTTTGATTCAGACCGACTTAGTATGCTGCCGTCGAAGCTGTAATAAACCGACCATCCTAGTGCCCCTTCTTTATCTGTTTAATCCGTCTTTTTAGTTTACTGTCTTAATTTATTCTTAGCTATAGACCAATTCAACTCAACCCCCACAATCGTTACCTTAGAATATAATTAGACAGCTAGAAATTACGTCTGCCTCCTTGTGGTTCGACCCTGTTACCACTAGCCTAGGTTAGTCTTAATAGGAAATTATAAATCTTATTTTTGGTACTCACAACGACGGGTATCAAATTTTGGCGCCGTTGCCGGGGAGGCAATAGTTCTAATTTTTAGTTGTTTTATTTTTAGTCTTTCTTAGTTTAAGGGACTTCTGTTCCTTAAAATTTTCTTATATTCTTTTTGTAGTTTCTTCTTATGCGCAGGTCACAGGGTGGTGAACTAGTACCATTCGATCCTGAGATAGAGAAATCTTTGCACGAGTTGAGACGATCACAAAGGGTATTATCGACAGAGGAAGAGCTGAGTACTCTGTCAAGCTATCACGAGAACGAGCTGTTCGAGGAAGACCCACATTCTTCACCCGTTTCCACCTCTTCAGCCGAGACATTACTTCTCCGAAATTCCAACATGGTGAGGAAGCGAGTATAGCTAGTCATTCTGAGCCGACAGCTGCAAACTTATATAAGGGGTTCGAATTACCAGGAGATGCCAGGAAGTTCGAACCAAAGCCTTCATACATTAATATGGTTGAGAGAAACTAGTTCGGGGGAGCTGCAAATGAAGATGCACCTAAGCATATGTAGATGTTTATTGACTACTGCTGTTCCATACCCCCACCAGCCGGCGTGACCCAAGACCAGATCAAGGAGACCATGTTTATCTTCTCCATTGGTGACGCTGCAAGGGAGTGGTATAGAGATCTGGACCGAGCCGTTCATGGGATCACCGATTGGAATTCATTGGCTTTGGCATTCTACAAGAAATACTTTTCTGCCTCAAAGACCAATGCAATTAGAGCTCAAATCACGAGCTTTAAAAAAGGGCCAGACGAGAACTTCCACGAAGCATGGGTCCGTTTCAAGAAGTTGGTGCGAACCATACCGCACCATGGGTTCGAAAAATGGAGCTTGTGCAATCAGTTCTATAATGGGCTGTATGACGATCATAGGGCTATTTTGGATGCTGCAGCCAGTGGTCGATTTGCTGAGAATTTGGGAGAAACCAAGGGGTGGAAGATGATTGATGATCTAGCCACCCACAAGGCTGAGTATGGGAATTCCAGGGGGAATCAAAGGAGGAGCGCTGAATCTCCTTCTGTAGCTGCACTTGAAGCTTTCACTGCAATATTTGACAAGTATGAACTAGGAGGAGCTTCAAAGGGGGTATTTACCAAGTAAATGTCAGTGTCGACGGTCCTTTCGTGCAGAAAGGTGCGGAGCCGAGGGACACGTTTCGAAGAATTGTCCTAGTCCTTTTGAGTCTTGTGCTGCCTTTCAACATTATAGGCAGACAAACACCTACTATGAGCCTAATGTTCATCCCAACCTGAGGTGGAGTAGCCAGAATGTCCTAAATCCAACTCCACCTCCGCAAAGAAAACCCTATGTGCCCCCTCATCAAAAGCAACAACAATCTCAAAAACCTCCTTATATGCCGCAGCAGCAACAACAATCCCATAGTTCTGATTTTGCTGAGTTTAAGAACTTGTTGATGAAGGAGTTCCAAGCAAGAGAGGCCGGGATGAAGCTAGTAGAGAGCCAAATTGCTTAATTGGCTAGTAAGAGTACCACTCGAGCTCCGGGACACTTACCGACTCAAATCGACCAAAAGGAGACCCTAAACGCCGTCACATTGAGGAGTGGGTCCACCCTGGAGGGGCCTGCCATGGTCGAGGACACTGTTGAAAAGAATGAGGCGGATCCGAGTCAAAAGAAAGCTGTAACGAATAATTCAAAGAAAAAGGCGTCTACCAGGTATATCGGTCGATCGATCGATACACCTGGTCGATCGACCGATACGCGGTTACTGAGGCTTTCGAACTCGTACACCTTGGTCGATCGATCGAGGATAGTGGTCGATCGACCAAGATCATCTTGCGATAGCGAGATTGTTCGTCCTCCGATGCCCGATAACTTAAGGGACCATTTGTTTCGGGGCACGACAACTCCGAAAGTGTTAGGGCCAGGACCCGAGTGCTGATGGGTCCGTCCCAATTCCGTTCGATCCGATGACGGTTAATGGCTCGGTTTGAGACGGTCTGAGGAGGATTCGAGCTTTAACAAGGAGAAAGCAGTGGACTTCCAGCCTAAGTCCACGGATGCCGGCATGCGCAACTTAGAGGAGAGGGCTAAGGTACTTCTTACAGCCCCATATCCGGAGAGACTAGTGCCAACAAAGGAACAGGTATCTTTCAGTAAGCTTGAAAAAGTTATTCGTAGCTTGAATGTACAGGTACCCTTCCTTGAGTTGGTCAATCAAGTGCCTGCCTACACTAAATTTATGAAACAACTCCTGTCTAAGAAAAAGTCGCTTGAACATGTTCACACTGTCGCATTAACCAAATAGTCATGCTCTTACTTGTCTCACACTGAACCCCATAAGCTTGAGGACCCGGGTAGCTTTTCTGTTCCTTGCAATATAGGTACCTTCTCTATTAAGAAGGCATTATGTGACTTAGGAGCTAGTATAAGCGTCATGCCTTTGAGTCTAGCTAGGAAGCTCAAATTGACTAGATTCGCAGTGACAGATATGACAGTTGAGATGGCTGACCGATCTGCGGTCCAGCCAATAGGAGTTTTAGAGGACATCCCTGTCCAAATAGGGAAGTTCTTCTTCCCCGTCGACTTTGTTGTACTTGACATGCCTGAGGATGCTCATATACCCATTATTTTGGGTAGGCCATTTCTGCACACTGCTGGTGCAGTTATAAATGTCGGTCTAGGAACCTTGACTTTCAAAGTGGGAAAGCATTCTATTGTCTTTGCCCAACCTGCTAAGAAAAAGGACCCCATGTAGCCTATGACTTGTAATACGATTTCTGAAAAGAAATCGTACTTTGTGCTTCCTGAATTGCCTGTCTCTATTACTACTTCTGTGTTAACCCCTCCGCCCCAGACTGGGAGCAAAAAGGAGGAAGAATCTGTTGTTTTAGATGTTGCAGGAGCTGGTTTGGGGAAGGAAGTGCTGCAAGTTGCTCCAACTGTAAAGAAGCCGATCATTCAAAGAGTAGGTCTTGGTTGCCTGAGCTATGGAATTGATGAGGTAGTTGATGACGAGCCGGTCAAAGCCAGAGAGTCTGATTTGGATTCTGATAAGCCCGAAGAGATCCTTGACTGGGGAGATGATGATAGTGTTGATCCGTTGAGCCATACGGACGTGGAAGCCAAGAAGGGTGCAGCTGCTCAAATAAGCACCGTTGAGGCTACCTCTAGTAGCGAGAAGCCGACGAAGTGGGCCATACCGTGGTCATTCTTGATCAACTATTAGTTGATCGAGCTCTTTATCAACTTCATTTTATTTGCTTTTGTTAGACGCTTTTTATTGCTTTTGTGTGCGCGAAAACTTCGCATTTTATTTTGCGTGCTTAGGATTTTATACGTTTGAGACTTTATTTTGGGTTTTGCGCAATTTTGGGCGCGTATCATTGTGCACTTGCAGGTTTTTAGACCTCATTAGCTCAAGTTATTGAGCAAATACGAAGAAATAAGGAGTACAGCAGTATTTTCAGTCGATCGACTGGCTACATTGGTCGATCGACTGAGTTGCACTTTCCAGGAGCTACTGTTCCTGACACATTGGTCGATCGACTGCCGTCCTTAGTCGATCGACCAAGGACGCTGCTGTACCTATTCACGACCTCTCCCCTGCTGTGTTTGGTCGATATGCGGAGTTAAGGGAGTTTTCTACTCCACTTTTCTTTCCGTCAAATTATTTATTTCTTCTAATTTTCTCAATTGTGCACATATTTACCGCTTCAAATTGTCTTCTCGATTTTATGCGTGGGTTTTATTTGTCTTTCAAGTACCTTATTAGTAGCACTGCTGGCTATTGAAACCTCCTAGCTCACGCTGGTTTGGGGAGGTTTTCCTTTTGCTGCGCTTAAAGTCTTGTAAGTTCCCGATTTCCACTTCATGTCATTTTTATTTATTTTCCCGCAAATTCCCATTTCTCTTTTCCTCATTACATGATTTTGCACAATGGGGACATTGTGTGATTTGGTTTGGGGAAGGGTTTTGCGTCGCATATCATTTGCTTGCATTCACGTTTACATTCTGTTTTGCATTGTTCATTTCATTTTATATATATACGAAATTCAAAAAAAAAAATTGAAAAATTTCAAAAATTTCCATAAAATGCACGTTTATTTTAGCATATAGGTCAAGTCGGAACGGTAGTATTTCAAGGATGATATTGCATTCTGCACCTGTTTTTGCCTAAGCCTTGCTAATTGACATGTTATTAGTAGAATCATATATGCATAGTTTACGAGTTCTCGTTAAATTATTTGCTGAACTTGAGACTTGACTTAGAAAATTGGCAAACTACATCATATTTCTGAGATTTAGAGCCTATAACCGGTGACATCTATGACCAGTTTATTTAGGAATGTGAGTAGTACTCCTTATGAAGCATGTCACATAAATGTGCATAAATATGAACTTAATCTGCTTAATACCTGTACGCATTCGGTCTGTGGTTAGTTGACACATGTGGTAGAGGTTTCCCCTTATTCGTTTTGCCCATGAACTCCACACTGCCAAAAATATCCTTTTTGTCCTAATTACTACATCCTACATTTAGCCTGTCCTTTGTCAAGCTAGTAGTCTGTGTTCTTGGGGTTGTTACTCATTTTTGGTGGCATATGCTCTGTTGAGACGTTATTGGGAAGATGAAATAAAGGAAGGAAAGAAACAAATAAAGAAATAGAAAAGAAAAAAGAAAAAAAAGATGAAAAAAATTGATTCGAAGAGAAAAAAAGAGTTATGTACTGTTTAAGCAGTCGATCGACTGCCCCTTTTGGTCGATCGACTGAGGTTCGAGAAAAAGAGAAAGAATCAATTCGCATAATTCAAATCCTTATCTTTTGGCGATTTTTGCTCCCATGTATTATTCATATTTTATGGGGAGTTAGTTGATTACTTTTATACCTGGAGACTGTGAGATTTGTGCTTGCTATAGCACCGTTTCGATTGATTTTGAGCAAGAAGTTGGATGTTGCCATATGGTTCCGTTTTGGTACTAGCTTGATCACCTGTACCTCCACTTTCCCATAAATGTTTTGCCTCTTCTTACCCATAGCCTCACATATCCATATATACCTCGGCATGTGTCATGGTCATTTGTTGGTTGGAATGCGTATGTACGGTTGTAGAGATTGCTTTCATATTAGACTGCAGGCATGTTCTTATAGGTCGTAGTTAGGTGAGCGTCATTACATTTACTTATTTCTATCTTACATATACTCACCTGTGTTTATTGAGTGGTATGCGCGACCCGTGAAAGTCCAATTTGATAAGTCTCTACAGTTGACGGTTCAGTAGTTTTAACGGCTCCATAACTCGTTTGCATGATTCATTTGCTAATTGATTGTTGGTTGTGCATTAAATTGGTTTAGGCTTTACATGTTGCATTTCGCTCTGAGATTGAACTCGTTCCATTAGGTCATTAGATCGAGTCTAGTTCTTGCTTGGGGACAAGCAAGGGTTTGGTTTGGGGAAGTTTGATGCGTGTCTTTTATATGATGTTTTACATCCCATTTTACACGCATTTCAGAGCTCATTCATGTAGTTTATGCTACATTTCTCCCTATTTCCGTCTACTTCCGTATTTTTGTACATTATTGCAGAAATGTGAAGAATCCAGCGGAAATTGAGCTAAATCCGTCCCCGAGTATCCTGTATTTCATGTGACGTGAAGTGTTCACCCGAGGAACGAGCTTGGTGCGCAATTCAAGGCCCAAAAGACAAGTCCACGAGTTTATAGAAGTCAAGTAGCAGCTCGCAAATCGATCGACCACCGCCATCGATCGATCGACCAACCATCGGTTCCGAAGCTACTATTCATTGCTATTCAGTCGATCGACCAGTCCTAGCAGTCGATCGACCAAATTGCTATTCCAGATGAGAATTAAAAGACCGTGAATCTTGAAGCCCAAAGTTATGTTAGGTTTAGGAAATAAAGTTACGTTAGTTGCTATATAACGTAACCTAGAAACATCAGTTGAGGATGCAGTTTTTATCCAAGTTTCAGATCCGATTTTCATCAAGTTTTTTACATTAAGTTTTACAGACGGTTCTTAGAATTAGGGTTTGGAATATTGTTAGCATTGGAATTTTCGCTCTTGTTCTTAATCTTTCCTCTGTAATCTCGGTATTTTTCTGCCCTAATTTCAATTCACTTCTATTTCGTTATTAGTATAGAATTGCTAGTTAGATTCCCGAAACCATCTTATTGTTGCATGTTAATTGTTTGTCCTACCGCTTTAATTATGAATTCAGTACTTTTATGCCCTAGTATTATTGTTGTTATCAGTTTCAGCATGAGTAGCTAAATCAATTGTGTAGGATGTAGGGGAATTATGGCGTAGGCGGCGTAGTATTAAATTGGACTGAATTCGCGTGTCAGTCGATCGACCGCCATACCTGGTCGATCGACTGACCACGTGAGGTTACCTTTCGTTTTAATTGATTTTAATGTTGTATTTAACGAATCGAATGCATGCGACCAGTTAGATGCTTAATTTATGACTGACCCATTAGATCGAAAGATAGGGACAGTTGTTAGACCACCAATTAAAATGACTAAACCTGTCTTTGAGATCGAAAGATAGGTGTAGTTTAGACTGTTAGTCACTTTTCAGGACGAGAGTCGTATTAGTGATATTAGGGACTTATAGCGAGATCGAAAGATGCTATCTGTTAAGAGTGGACCGAGAGGACCTCTTGTTTTCCCGCCTCACCCGTGTTTGATTGACCGACTTAGTATCTTTGCGCCGCCGGCCGTAATAAACCGACCATCCTAGTGCCCCTTCTTTATCTGTTTAATCCGTCTTTTTAGTTTACTGTCTTAATTTATTCTTAGCTATAGACCAATTCAACTCAACCCCCACAATCGTTACCTTAGACTATAATTAGACAGCTAGAAATGACGTCTGCCTCCTTGTGGTTCGACCCTGTTACCACTAGCCTAGGTTAGTCTTAATAGGAAATTATAAATCTTATTTTTGGTACTCACAACGACGGGTATCACAAGCAATAATTCAAAAATCCGTCAACAACCTGTAGATACCCAGTATCTACACCTTCCAAAGATGATGATCGGACTGCAACATGTTCTTGACATGCGTGCATAGATTGGCTATACATGAGACGGTTTAATGCATTACTCGAATATGAAAAATGATTTCGAAATTGGTTTTCTAACTTCCTTTGCATTAAAACAACACAATTTAGAGTTAAAGTCGATTCAGACCCAATCGACTCAGAAACCCGTAACCCGTGTCAACCCAAGTCAACTCGAGTCTTGAATGTCAAAATTAATGCCATGAAGGGCTTCATCAAGTCATTTGCATTAAAATGACACTAATTAGAGTCAAAACCGACATCGGATAAAAAACCGACTTAAAATTCAAATCCCGACTCATCACGAATCAAACCCGAGTCAAGCACAAAATGCCCACCCCAAATAACACCCAAATACCATCTTATTAGATGACCATATTGTTACACGACATCCTATTTGAATACCACAAATCAAACCAACCAAGCAATAGATAGAGCAAAGGCCACGTCCAAATTAAAAAGGACAAGACGTCGCTTTCCACCGCTGATGTGCTCGCGCCTTAAGTGGCTATCCTTAGCAAGCGAACAAACTCAACCGACTTACTAACATTCCCATTTCTCTATAAATACCCCCTCATATGCACCTCTTTAGGTTACGCGAGAGTCCGCCCCTTCTTCTCCCTTAAAATTCTAGACCTTTCGACTTCTTAAGTCAAAAAATCGACACGTGTTTTCGACCTACCGATCAAAATCACAAGCCTTACACATTTTGTTTGGTATCGTCGTCGTGCATTCGACTGACCCATTCAACCAACTCAACATTAATCAACATGTTTTCAAACAACATCTTTTCAACATCTTTTCAAAATCTTTTTTAAGGCACTCTTTTAAACTTCTTCGATCCCAAGTAGCCGCATAATGAGAAAACCCTCTCAATAGGCGTCTACCTCGCAAACATCATAACATGTAAGTTTGATTTTTTTTTTTTTTGGTGAATCGTAAGTATATTATATGACGGATATCAATGTGCAGAGTTCATATGATCACATTACAAGAGATTTATGCTTTCTAGCAATTCAAGATCATCTACACTAAAATGTTGCTTGTCCGTGCCTCTTATCCTAACCCTCATCTCATTCACAATCCCTTTAGCCATCTTTTCTGTCCATAGGAGAACCATCTTTATTCTGCTCTTATTACGCTGCTGCCATACCTGATATATTTCACACAAAACCAGAGCAAACTGAACATCTCTTTGGACCTTGGTACCAGTTCTATGCAGGCACCAGTCCATGATATAAATCTCAGGAATGCATCCCCCAGTGCTCTGATTCAACAGTTGTATTACTTTCCTGCTTTATAAGCGAGCAAAGAATAAATGCGATTGTGTTTCAGTAGCCAATCGACATAATTAACATCGATCATCAACATCAATCCCATATAGTATCAGTTTGCTGTTAGTGTGCATAGCCTCATGAGCCCATAGCTACCCCATATATTTATGCTTAGGTATACTCCAGCTGTTCCATACCACATTTCGCCATCTGAACTATGGTTTATGCCCCCTGATCCACTGATAAGAGCTAGCAGGTGAATATCCCTCAGGTTGTTCATGTCATTTCCCAGTAATGTATCCTCCTGCAATTTCCTATTTCACCCTGCAAATTCTCCTCCAAACCTTGCTGGAATTAATGCTAGGTTTATAATCCATCCAGTCCTTCCCCCTCAGGTAGTTACAGTTCACCCAATGGACCCAAATAGTGTCTTTTTTCTCATATACCCAGTCCACCAGCCTACCAATCAGAGCTTTATTTCATGTCTCTAGATCCCTAAGGCCAAGCCCTCCTTCCTCCTTTGGTCTTCAAATTTTGTCCCAGGCCACTAGAGGAGCTCTTCTATAATCAGCACTTCCATCCCAAATAAAATTCTTGCATATAGCCTCAGCTTTACTGACTATACTTTTGGGGAGAATGAAAAGAGAAGCCCAGTAAGAGGAAAGTGTCTTTAGCACAGCCTGAACCATGGTCAGCCTGCCAGCATATGAAAACTTCTTGGCTCCATAGCTATGGATTCTGGTGCATATGTTATCAACTAAGCATTCACAATCCTTTTTCTGTAGTCTTGTGGTTTGGATAGGCATACCCAAGTATCTGAAAGGCAATTCACCTTCACTAAAACCAGAGACTCCCAAAATCTCCTACTTGAGCTATCAGAGACCCCATAGAAGAAAGCATTTGATTTGGCAGCACTAACCTTCAAACCTGTGGCTTTTGAGAAAGTGGAGAAGGATTTCATTAGCAACATCAGAGAACCTGTATCCCCTCTACTTAACATAAGGACATCATCAGCAAATATTAAATTAGTGAGCCTTAGCTGTTTGCACATTGGGTGAAACCCAAACTCATACTTGGCTGCTGGATACTTAAGAGTTCCGGTCAAGTATTCCATACACAGGGTAAAAATGAGAGGTGAGAGAGGATCTCCCTGTCTTAGGCCCCTCTTCCCAAGGAAGAAGCCAAACATCTCACCATTTATAGATAATGAAAAAGAGGCAGTTGTGATACATTATATAATCAGATTTCTAAAACCTACAGGGAATTTCATCATAATCAGGAGATTTTCCACAAACTCCCACTCCACAGTATCATAGGCTTTTTGCAAGTCTATCTTGAACATACACCTAGAAGATGCTGAGGGTCTTTAATATAGCCTAATTAAGTCCTGGCATATCAATATATTCTCCTGGATACTTCTATGTTGTATAAATGCTCCCTGGTTTTGATCAACAATCTGAGGTAGAACATCTGCCAATCTAGCACATAAAAGCTTAGAAATAATTTTGTAAATCACATTGCAGCAAGCAATTGGACGAAACTACAAAACAATCTGAAGCCTTTCACCTTTGGGAATCAAAGTTAAATTGGTAGCATTAATTTTCTTGAGGATCCTCCCATGTTTGAAAAAATCCTGGACAGCATCTTTACCTATCTCCCCCATGCATCTTTGAAAAACTTGTTGGTGTAGCCATCAGGACCTGGTGACTTTATGTCAGGTATACTAAAGAGAGCTTCTTTCACCTCTACACCAGATATAGGTCTAAGTAAAAGAGTATTATGCTCAGCAGTACACCTTGGACCTTGATCAATAATCTTCTTATGTATCTTCTTAGTCCCTTGACTTGAACCTAAGTAATGCTGGTAATATTCAAGAAAAGCAGTCTGTACTAAGGCAGAAGTATCACACATCTTCCCATTCATATGATCAACTTCTTCTTATTTCTTCTCTTCTTTATAGTGTTAAGAAAATAAGCAATATTAGTATCCCTCTTCTTAATCCACACACTCTTTGCTTTTTGATATAGTGTCGTAATTTAATAATAATTTATGGGAGTAACTTATGTAATTTAGATAATTATTGACTAATGACATTTATAATAATAATTGAAAGTAAGATGTTAATTAAATAATAAAGCAAGTAAGCAAGTTGGGAATGTTGGAGTATGTGTCCTCGAAAATAATGGGATCACATGTTTAAATCTCATATTAAGAATACTAAAGGGAAAGTAACATTTTACTGTCAATTGGTCCACATTAATCGGTAATGATTGGCTGACTAGAGTTTTACATTGCTGTCGTATGATGGTGGTGATCAGTTGATTCCTTAAGGTCATACCTCTAGGGAAACATTCTTAATTGATTAATTAATTAATTGTATGACGATACAAGTTAATTAATTCCTTAAATTTGAACGAATGGTTTTGTGAGTTATAATACGTATCTTATTGTAATTCGATTAAATAAGATTCGTACTAAGTAATTAAATTGTTTTATTACTTAGGTTATTATTGTTTATGAAACAATTGATGAAAGAATGAATTGCTTATTATAAATACAAGTAGTTGTGATTTATAATTCGATGACCCATTTTAAGTAATTGTAATTGTGAATTACTAGTTAATTTTTGTATGTGATTTATTTCATTTATATAATGATTTTTAATTTGTTGAAAATGTATTATTTAAATGACATGTCTAGTAACATGTCCCATTTGTCGCACAATACAAATTAACAAATTGACAAAGTTAAAATGGATCCATTTTACACAATTGAACCGTGTAAATGGAAGGGATGGGTGGATTTGTGCTTAAGTTACTTTAAATTAGTGGGTAACATAATGATTACCTACTAAGCATAGGTATGCATACCTATATTCTTGAGAAGAGAAAAATCAAAATGCATTGGGCACTTTACCCATGCAAAACCGGTGGCCTCCTCCATAATACACTCAAGTAGTGTATTTTCTTTTCACACTAATTCATTCCAATAAGTTAAGAACTTGATAATTAACTTATCTCTCTAGTATTTTTGATAAAGAACACTAGAAAATAACTCACTAAAATCTCTAATATTATTTATATATTACTAGAAGTAGTAATCAGTTAATATTAGTATTTTTAAGGGGACAAATATTAATTTCTAGGAACAAAATTAATATTTGTATTACGAAGGATTTCCTTGGTATAATCCTGGAGAAGTAGATCTTGCAATTAGATCTAAGGTTTTTGGGGCATTTGGATTATTCTTAAGAAGACTAACTTGGTAGGAGACCAATTTAGTGTAAACCATTTTCGGCCTCCTTGTAAGAATGACTAAATTCTTCTCTTTTAATCTAATAGTTATGCATGCATAAGTTCCTTTATGTTTTATGACTAAACTTATAAACACTTAGATATTAGAGGGGTCCAATAAGAGATATATGAATCTTTCAATTGGAATCAGAGCAAGAATTGTTGCATGCATAATCGGTTTTGTTTTTCCGAGTTAATATGTTAATATATAAAACTTAAAATTTTTGATTTATGAAGATAAATGCCACGAAAATTTTGCATGTTAAACCTTCTGGTCCTAAATTGATTTTAGGTTATTTTGATGATTTATGGTAATATATTGCTCTTTAAAATGATTATTGGTATTTTTATTACATTTTATTGAGTAAAATGACAATTAAAATGCTAAAAATAGTTAGACTATGATTCTGACCTTGAAATTTTTAGACGACCTCACATGCATATTTTACAATTTGTATGTAAAATTTCATATAAAATGGTTTTATATAGCATGATTTATGATTTTTAAATCTTAAAAATCAATTAAATAGAGGTATTTATGTTAAAAATGGTTAGACTTTGTTTCTGCTCATGAAAATTTAGTATGTTGTCACATGCAAAATTTGCACACTGTATGTAAATTTTAGATCAAATTATTTAATTTTCCATGATTTATGATTTTTAGATGTAAAAATCGAATAAATAGTGATTATTTTGACTTAAATAGCTAAATTGAATTTTATGGCATGAATATTTTCCAAATATTGTATATATAATATGAATATCAGATCTAAAGTTGTATGTTAATATTCATATGATTTTAATGGTTATTAATTTTTAGGGGATATAAATTGATAAATAGCAACTTTAATAGTCAAGAATATAAAAATTCGACTTTGGCTTAAAATTTGTCATTTCAGGTTCTAGATACTTGTTAAGAATATTCAAAATTTTAATATTGATTTATTGCATAATTTCATTTTTAATTTGGAATTAAAGAGTTAAAATTATGTTTTATACGATTTATTTGTGAAATAAATTAAAATAAATTAAAGGGCAAATTTTATTACCATTTTGGGATGTTGGGAATTTTCCAGAATATAAAAAATTATGATTTTAATTTTTTTCGAATTTTTTTTTGACTTTTTGGGAATTATTTCCTTATTATTATGAATAATAGTGTTTAAAGAGCAATAATATAATATCAAGTTGAATTATTGTGAATTGTTTAGTGAAGACTAAATTTTGAGTCCTAAGAGGTTGGGGTAATTAACTTGGACATAGATGTGATTTATGTAATATTTTGTGATTTTAATAGGTTAACCGTCACAATAATCCATAAAAGTGGACCATATATACGATATTAGCTTAAATAGGGCGATTTGGCACATAACATGGCATGTTTTATACATATATTAATGCTGCATTTTTAGTATGATTGTCATATTTTATTTTTATGTAATTTTGAATTATGTAATTTGTACTTAGTATGGCCATAGTTTTAATTAATGTGATCTCGTATCACTTTTATTTTATTTACTTTTGTTTTTATTTTATATTGTATAAAGTAGAAAAGCAATGTAATTTATTTATTTCGGAGTTCCTTGAAGATGCTGCCATTCGAGATGGTGCTCCGACAAAGACGGTGTTACCTTGAAATACGTGCCAAATGAAGTTCAAGGGACCAAAGGAGTTGGTTTCCGAATTTGTAAATAGTCTATTTGATTTAGTATTTTAGGAAGGCCATACTAGGATTTTATCTTTTTGCTTTGCATTTGTTTTATATGTTTGCATGCATAGCCAAATCGCCATAACTACACATGTATATCTTTTTATCGAGTCATCGACCGTGTCAATTAAAATTATCGTAGTTCATCGCTTTAGTTCACTTAAAACGTGATAGATAATATATTGACAAGACCTCTCACAAAATAATAATTGAGAATTAGCCTTACCAAATAGTAGAAACCATGAATCCCAATTTCATAAGGAAGTAGGCTCGGGTCACCGGGGTGCTAAACTTGTTACGTTGGGTAAGTGCGTAGTAAAATGTTATTACATCGAAATTTGGATTGAGCTCAACGGAAGTATTCGTGACCGTAGTCGCATATGTTTCGGGCTAAAGATAAATAATATTAGGGTAATTTTTATCGACCGAGAGTTCTAGAAGTAGAATCGATTAAAGAGTTAATCCACTGAGTTATATTGATAAGGGATGAATCGGCTCACCGTGCCCAAGTTAATATGAATTTGGATCTCGGGATCATTTATAATAGTTAGGTAGAGGTCACTATATAAATGCTTAAAACTTGTTTACAATGTTTACAAGTATTATTAAAACAATAGATGTGTATTCATTCCTTCACTTTTATTTTGTAGTCATATTTGTTTTCTCAATTGCAATGGCAACTCCAAATTCAAACGCAACCACTAGCTCGAACACTCTCACCAATGTTTCATGCCTCCGATCCTTCATGGATCGTTGTAAATTAGAAAAAAATGGGTCCAATTTTGCCGATTGGGACGTACAACTTCGCTTGGCCGCGGAAGATGACGATAAGATTCGTTACCTTACCGAGGCCTCTCCCGCCGCACCTACCGCTAGGTCTACCCCCGCCGCTAGGCAAGTGATGGGTGATGTCGTCGGGTCACATCCAATCAAACACATTTATAAAACTCAACATACAACTAGTTAGTGGTAAGTCGAGGTCGATCCATGGGACGGTGTGCTTTGGGTTCTAAGTCTATCTATCTCAATTTGTGCTAGTGTCACGATTGATTTGGGTTTGTAGTTGTGTCTAAACTAATGCAAGCAATATAGTAAAACAAGCAATAAAAGGAAGGATGTAAACAAATGGTTAAAAGTGCTAGGATATCATGGGGTCATAGGGGATTCATGGTGTTGATCATACAAACATGTTTACAAGGTTGCAAGCAATTAATGTTGTGGAGAAACCGAGTTGGTTTATGTCTTACGGTTCATAGGAAGAGTTGGGTCCCGGAGTCGAATCGATTAGATTGTACAACACCTACAAGTCGACTTACTTTCCTCCTATTCAACTTCTATGCATGGTCTAACAAGACTCGAGTTGGTTTATATCTTACAAGTCAAGTTGAGTAGATAAGAGATGGTTGTAAATGCAAGGATTCATAGGCTTGGCATTTCATCAAACATAACATGTGCATAAAGTTGAAATCACAACAAGCAAGCAATTTAATCATGTGAACATATTAGATTAAGCATGAATCGATCCCATGTTGGTTTCCCTTAATTACCCACTAATCCTAGCTAAAGGACTACTCACTCATGATCAAGTTTAACATGTTAATAAGGTTGTCAATCATACTAACAAAGCCAAACATGATGAACAAGTAAGAAAGATCAACAATAATTAAAACAAGGATTAAGAGGATTATACCTATGGAGATTCCAAAACAATAATGCAAAGAATAATAGAAGAAACTTGATGATTGATGGAAGGTTGTCAATCTCCCAATAATAACCCAATAATCTTCAATTACCCAATAATAAACTTGAATGATAAACTTGAACAATAATTAAGAAGAGATTAATGTGTAATTTGTGGAAAGATTAAAGAGTAATCTATTCTAATCTACTCCTAATCTGATCTAAAGAAGGATTTTTCTAGCTAAAAAGATGTGTAAAAGGACCCCCCTATGATTATAGAAATTCGGTGGATGCATTAGGGTTAACTAAGGGCTAAACTAGTAATTACACTTTTGAGATTTGAGCAGGGAGACTCCGGTATTTTTCGAAGGAAGGGCGTCTTTCTCGGAGCTTGAAGAACACGAAAATTGCTGTAAAGGAATCCGGGCGGATTGGTGTCGGGACGGGCGGATTGTAGGAGGAGAAGACGAGCGGATTTGGAGCAAGACGCTCGGATTGTACCAAGGGAATCCGAGCGGATTTAGAGCAAGACGAGCGTATCCCTTAGAAGACGAGCGGATTGGTCTCGGGACGAGCGGATTGGCGGACAGCTTCTTTGTTTGACCTCGGATTGTAAAACGGGCGTCATTTTCTCATCCGGACCCCTATTGGAGTGATTCAAAAGCCTAGATCACTTGTTTTTTCGACGCCGTTCCATCTTGCATACTTTTAGAGCCAAATGAGCAACTCTTGGTTTGCGTTCCGAGCAATTGTCTTCATGAATGGCTTCCTTGCTTTTCCTCCTTCCTTTAAACATTATGACCCTTCTATATACTAATTATTCTTACATCATTGGTCATCATTCTTGCCTCCTCTTCATACTAGTCCATCTAATATCATCAATAAGCTTCCAAATATGCACGAAAGGCGGGAATTTCCGCCTTATTATCTTCTTTTCTACAAAACATATGAAATGCGATAGAAAAGCAAATAGGAAGGTTTTGACGGATAACATGGCCATAGAATGTTATAATAGTATGCAAAATAGGCTCAATTAGAGGACTAAATGTGTGCAAATAATGGTCACATCAGCAAGCTTATGAGACTTACCAAAAGGAGTCGGCCGCGATCAAAAATGTGTTGATCTTCTCAATGGAGGCCGAACTCCAAAGGAGTTCCATAAAGATTAGCACCGCCTATGAGATCTATACGAAACTTGTGACCATGTTTTCACAAGCTCCGAAGATCATTCAATATGAAGCGGCATCCGCATTCTTTGATCTCAACATTAAGGAGGGCCAAAAAGTTAGCCTTCATGTGCTCAAGTTGATGGAGCATGTTGAGACCTTAAAAATGCAAAAGGTAGAGATTCCCGAAGAACTCATCATTGATCGAATTCTTCATTCCTTAAACAAGGTTAAGGCATATGTTCAATTCAGGGTGAATTTTAATATGCAAAACTTGAAAGTGTCCCTCGATGAATTGCACAAAATGCTTGTGCAAGCCGAGAGGGACATGGGGCTAAATGCTTGCACCACCAAGGATGTGCTCAACATTAATCATAAGAGCAAGGGAAATTTCAAGAAAGGTGGTCACAAGGGAAAGAAGCCAACTCCCTACAAGAACAAAGGAAAATCTTGTGAAGCTAGCTCCTCTAAACCCAAGAAGGGTGCCCCATCCGGGGACAAATGCCACTATTGTAATGGCGTTGGGCATTGGAAGAGGAATTGTCCTAAGTAGCTTGGCGACATCAAAGATAGAAAAGTTATTCCAGTAGGTAAATAACCATCCCTATCTTTTATGTTTCGATCTCAACTTTGGTATTTTGATATAAGTTGTGATATTTACCCCTTCTTATTGTAATTAGGGCATCCTATCTAGGACAAGGGCAAAGAAAATAAAGCCTAGAAGATCTTGAGGGAAGCTAGATGTAGCTGTGACATCCCGCGATAAACCGGAAAATATAAATAATAAATTAAAGCGGAAATTTGTGATATTTTAAAAACTTTTAAATTACTAGTTGAAGATTAACGCGCGGGCGCCAAAAACGAAATGAAACAAAAACAATAATAGACAAGTTTAGGTTATTACAACCTAAGTCTAGAAAGCGAGGAAAAGATATACCACGAATAAACATATAAGGGGGTTTCTAAACTAGCAACTAAGGCCCAATGGTTTAGTTCTCGCTAGCCCACACGTCTTCCCCACGTAAGTATCTTCACCACCTGTCATTCATGTAAATATGACCGCCACAGTCAGTGGGGAGTAACTCAAGGTTCTCCCAGCCACAATATGTCGAAACGAACATAACAAAGAACATAAACAAACAATCATATTAGATAAGACATGAGTGAATCGAGTCATAACTAAACATGGGATCATACGTGTTTAAACCAACAAGGAATAAAGAAATTGTTGGGAAATGTGTCCTCAACAATAGTGCGATCACATGATTTAAATATCATTATTAAATCTCATTTTAAAGAATACAATTGGGAAGTAATTTTGTTACTGTCAACTGGTCAACATATATCGGTAATGATTGGCTGACTAGAGTTTGACATTACTGTCGTGTGACGGTGGTGATCAGTTGACCCCCTAGGTCATACCTAAAGGGCAATACACTTAATTGATTATTTAATTGATCGTATAATGTTGCGAGTTAATTAAATTACTTGAAAATTGACGGACGATTTTGGAAGTAAAATTTACGTATCATATTGAAATGTGATTAAATAAGATACGGTCTGAGTAATTGAATTGTATCATTACTCGGATGAAATAATTGTTTAATGTAACAATTAAATTGAATGAATTGTTATAAATACAATCAGTTGTGATTTATAAATTGGTAAAATTTTTGGCACAAGTAATTATGAGATTACTAAGTCAATTTTTGTATGTGACGTATTGTATTAATACGTTGATTTTTAATATGTTAAAAATACATAACAAATTTATGTCACACATGACATGTGACATATTGACAATTGACAAAATAATATGGAATCCATATTATGTAAAAGTGCCGAAATAATGGAGGAGCATTAGGCTAAAATTGTGTTTATTTTTAAATAGAAAACATAATGATTAAATAGCTTAAGTAGCCATGCAACCCTACTCACCTTGTGAAGACAAATATGGGCATGCATTGGCTCCCCAAAAGGGCTCCTACCCACCGTTTTTTCCAAGGGGATTTTAGAGAGTTTTCTCTTCTAAAAATTATTCATTCATTCAATTATCTTTTTCCTAGTGTAAGAAAGATAATTTCCTCTCTACATTTTAGAGATAATTAGAGAGATAATATACTCCAAAATTACCTTCTCCTACCCGGTTTTAGGAGTGAAAACAAAACAATTTTTGGGTCAATTTTCTACTAAGATTAATATTATACTAGTACTTATAATATTAATTAGATTAAGTGTTAAGCCTTGGGTATAAAGCTTGGGGAGAGATCTTACACTTAGATCTTGTTCATCCATAAAGGAAAAGCTCAAGAACAAGAGAGAAAGGTGATCTCTCTTGTGCCCAATATAGCCGAAATATTGAATGTAAGAAAATGATTTCTTCTCTTTTATCATATTGTTTGCATGCATAAAATCCGTATTTAATTTTATGACAAATTAGTTTAGCATATATGAGTATGTTATTTATGTATATGAATCTACATTTCCTTCAATCGGTATCATGAGCCACGGTTGTTTGCATGCAAATTGGTTAAAAGTTTTTCCGAGTTATATGAATAACAAATAAAACTTGTAAAAATTTGTGTTATTATGATATATCACGAAATTATTACATGCATGTTAATATTTCTGGTCCTAAAATGTTTTAGGATATTTTGGTTAATTTTTCGGATTTTTATTGTTCATATTTTACAATAATGGCATTTAAATGTGATTTTATGAGTAAAAATGTCATTTTTGATCGAAAATTAGCTATACTTCGAATTTTAAGTTGATCTTTGGATATGTTATCACATATATTATTTTGAGATAACCTGTAAATTTTCATAATTTTTGCACTTGTTATGCTCGAAAAATGAATTTTTCATTATTAAATTCGGATTTAAGAGAAAAATAGGTTAATATGAGTTAAATTTCGAATTTGGTCATAGAAAATTAATATGTTGTCACATGAAATTTTACAAGATGTGTGTAAAATAATTGGCTATAAAGAAGTCTTTTTGCATGATTTATGAATTTTTGAAGAAAAATGGCATAAATAGTGACATTATTAGTGAAAATTAATAAAAACATAATCTATGACTTAAGAAAAACGTCTAATGTTGCATTTTATTATATTTTTCAGATCTAAAATTGAAAAGTTAGTGAAAATAATTTTTCCATGTTTTTATGATTATTTTATTATAAATCGATAAACCGCAACATTGTTTTTCCTAAAAATTTCAAATTTTTAACCTAAGATTTTGAACATTATGAGTGTCATGGAAATTTTCCAGAATGTTCATGAATTTAAATTTCAAATTTTGAATTTATTTGAAATTTTGTGATTTATTTGAAGTTTAATAGCTTATTTTTGTAATTTTGGTCCATTTATGAACAATTTTGTAAATAAAAGTTAATTATGGTCAAATTATTAGTGAAGACTATATTTTGAGTCCTAAGAGGTTAGGGTAATTAACTTATGCATAAATATGAGTTTATGTATTTTTGTGATTATAAAATGTTGAAATCACGCAAACCGTAAAAAAGAGTAATATACGATATTGGCTAATTAAAAGGCGATTTAGCATAAAATTGAGCATGTTCATACATATTATAATGCTGCATTTTCTTTATGATTGTCATAATTTTTAATTTATGTAATTTTGAATTATGTAATTTTACTTAGTATGGCCTTAGATTTTAATTGGTATTTCCCGAAATGTATGGGAGTATCGATTCGGTTGTAATTTTTTATTGTGATCTCGTATCACCGTTTTGTAATTTAATAGATTTATTTTATTTTAGTTACAAATGTATAATAGGAAATTATGTAATTTATTATGTAATTTTATTCATTCCGGAGTTCCAAAAGACGGATTACTTCAAGAATGGCGATACATAAAGACGGTGTTACCTCGAGATGCGTGCCACAACCGAAGTTCAAGGGACCAATGGAGTTGGTTTCCGATTTTGTAATATATTAATAGTTTTTCTATTTTTAGGAAGGCCATACTAGGATTTATTTATCTTTATGCTTGCATTTTATTTTATGTCACATGCATCGCTAAATCGCCATAACTAAACATGCATTGTCTTCCTTTATCGAGTTTATCGACCGTGTCAATTAAAATTATCGAAGTTCACCGCTTTAGTTCACTTAAAACGTGATAGATAATAAATTGACATGACCTCTCGCTAAAACAATCAATTGAGACATAGCCTTACCAAATAGTAGAAACCATGAAAACCTATTTCGCAAGGGAGTGCGCTCGGCCCCACCGGGGTACAAACCTTGTTACGTAGGGGAAGTGGGTGAGGAATGTTAATCCACCGAATTCATGTTGATGAGGGATGTATCGGCCACACCGTGCCCAAGTTAATGTGGGTTTGGATCATGGACACATTTATTCGAAATTTGGATTGAACTCAACAAAAGTATTTGATAAGGGATGTATCGGCCCCACCGTGCCCTTGTCGATGTGTTTTGGGCTATAGATAATTGTTAATGTAATGTTATCGACCAAGAGTTCTAAAAGTAGAATCGATTAAACGTTAATCCACCGAGTTATATTGATAAAGGATGTATCGGCCCCACCGTGCCTAAGTCAATATGAATTTGGGTCTTGGAATCATTTATCATAGTTGGGTAGAGGTCACTATGTAAATGCTATACTTGTTATTTACAAGTATTAATAAAACGATAAATGTTTTGTTTTCCATTATTCCGTTATCATATTGTTCTATTTCTTTACCACAATTCATATACGATATCATTTCGTTTTTGATTCAAATCTCCATTAAAACATCGTAACTAAAGACAAATATGAATTTGCTTCTAAAACCTCATACGAACCATTGCTAAGGATCTCTTGTAAAGAGTATAGATTAAAGTTATTCATTATCAAACAGGGTTTTGATTCTTGACTAACATTTCTACTTACAATGGATTATGTTTCATATACTTAATTGAATTAAGTGCCTTGAAGCGATAAATTGTTTTGGTGATTAGATTTTCAGAATTCGTAATTGACCAAAATAACGCAACCACTTCAATGAAAGTTTTAAGACTAAAACGAACAAATGAAGAGTAATCTTCATGAGTTCAATTTTGCTTCTCAAAGCAAAGACACATTGAAATGAGTGGGAGCATTCTCTTAAACCGTTAAGATGAGGACGAGGTTCAAGAAGTAAAGATATAATGGAATTGATACAAGGTAATGTTAAAGGTAAAGTTGTTGAGAATGACGATACTAAACCTATCAATCCCGACCGATAAAGTTTCCATTGTCTTAAATGTTGGACACGAGAAAGGAAATCGCCCCAAATTATTGAAGAATCAACGAGTTAGTTGTGGGACATCTAATGGGACCTTCTTCTTTAAATGTTTATTTGATTAAACATAAATTTTGCTAGTACTACTTCATCAATATTAGAAACCGATGGTGGTTTACATCGTTGTACTTGATACATAGAATGATTAGAATATGACGACTAGCATCAATAATGACGAGAGATAGAGTAATTGTGTACTCAATCTAGTTTTTGGATTTAAAGTTGTACTTAATTATGACTATTAAGTGCATTAACTCTAAATAAGAATATAAACTTGTTAAGATACAAAAGAGGTTTCACTTTTGTGACCCTATACACCACGATTTGATGTATGGCTGGCCCATTATCAAGGTGAATATATTCTAAACCAAACTAGAATGATATATCATGTAGATGATGTAAGACTCAAATTGGTAACCCAAGATTAAACCTTAATTTCTGGAATGATGAACGCAAAGAGTTATCGAGTACTCTTGAAACCATTAGATTGTTAATGGTATATGCGTATCTTGTATTCAAAGCAAGATGTCTCGTGCCTTTTGGTTGAAAAGGAGATCGAGGTTATAAATCATTGATCCATAATAGGTTGATCATTATCTTTTACCAACGATTTAAGTTGACACTAGTGTGTTCACTTAATAAGGTAAGTAGAGAAATCTTTGAAGAAGTTCAAGAGTTCAAGGAATCACGATTTAGTCGCGATGGGATTATCAAAGTAAAGACTTTGATATAAGCCAAAGGACATGTGATATAGTATCACAAGTTAATCTCTCTTAGCACGCATTATGAAATAATGTGTGGATGGATAAGAATTCAAACGCTATTCAATATGATTTGGACTTCAATCAAGTTACTATTGAGTTACTTGATCCTTTTGGGGATTTTATCATTTTGTCTAAATTATTTTTCCACTAAATCGAATCATATGTGATATGAAATGGTAAGGGTACCATGTTTGTAAGTTTTCACAAGAAACAAATGCTCATTTTTCCCTCTTAAATTATCACGAGTACGACGGGTTTGCGGCTCGTGAAGCTGTCTTTCTAAAATACAAGTTTATTTTTAGAAGACAGAGTGGGAGAAATTATTCAAGAGCCACAAAGAATGCCACAGAGAATGTTATGTCGCAAGAAACTGGTCCTTCTTGGCTACATGAGACGTTTTGTGTAAGACATTGTTTCTTTAAAACCTAGGAGGTTAAATTCGTCACTTGTCAAAAATGATGAATTCATGCTACTTTTAAGAAAGTAAAGAGCTTATAACTTACAAAGAAATTGTTTGATTCAAGTTGATTACTTCTGGAAAGTAATGAACATATGACTTACATAAGAGTGTTTAAGTCACAACTCAATACAAGGCTTAGAGCCATGAAAATCCGAAACATAAAGGCTTGATTAGTGACAAAGGCTTTTGCACTAATAAAGAGATATTTCAATGCAAGATTGGTTGCAAAGGGTTTTGCACTAATTGAAATGCTTAAGTCTATTTGGATCTTCTTAAGGATTGTGTTTCATTATGAGGTTATGAAATACGTAGCAAGTAAATCTAAAACCCGCTTCTTCAAAAGAAGGAATGTATTCAATACATGTCATGAGTTTTGTAGATTCTTGCAATCCTAAGATAATGTGAAACTTAAGAGAGGGTCTTAAGTAGGACATCAATGAGTTGGAATCAACATTTTGATCATGTGATAAAACATTTCTCGATAAGTCGAGAAGTTGTGTTTATACATGGAGTTTAGTGGGAGTTACGGAATTTTAATTAGTCCGATATGTGGATGACATATTGATCATTGAGAATGATTTAAGACTTTTGGAGTATTATAATACATCTTGAATATCCGGATTTATGAAGATAAATCCACATGATATTAGCGTCACTAAGAAGTCTTATGTTGATAAGATTCATGACTAGTTCAATTAATTTGAACATATTTGATTAATTCCATTTGCTTCCGCTGCCGGATCAATTAAATGAGTAATGATGTATAACACTTCATATACTTTGAGTATGATGAATTGTTTTCAAAATCGAATTTAAGTAATCTTTACCTAGTATATAAAGATTACCCTTAAGTGCTTGCAGAAGCATTAAGGAAGTAAAGCAAAGTGTTTATGATGCAATTTTGTGTAAGGGTGTTACACAAGTGACAATTGACAATTGAGGTTGCGCATGGTTTCCGACAAAACCATAATCAAAACACATTAGGATGGTTAAGATACCATTGTGGCTATGATAATTAAGAAGTAGATTTTCTAGAATCGTTCTAGGCAATAAAGAACAATGAGAGATATATATATAACGGAAATTGAGTACACTTGCAATCATGAGATGTGCAAGAGGATGAGTCCCGCACACTCGTGAAAACAAAGTGGGAGCTATTCTTAGGCTAGAGGGCCTATGTCTTGATTGGATCTCGACACGTACTCCGAAAGTTTTGTAATGCAAATGTATACATTACAAAGGAAAACGAGTATGTAGTAAGGTTGAGTAAGGTACAAGAAATTGATAAAACCTACTAACCAAAGCCTTCTCAAAGGCTAAACATGATGAGTCATGTCATTTCAATTGAATTGAAATGAACAACTACGTACAAGATCAAATTAGATTATAGAACATGAAATAGTAATCGAGCATTGACTATTCATGTGTGATAATCGCATTTGTCGTTCGAGTTTTATTTTAAAACTCTTTTATTATACTTTGTTACATCCAAACGGGTTGTGGAGACAATTGAACCCCGTTAAAGTGAACACGGATTAGCATTGTATTCGCCCATAGTCACTTGTATGAGGTGACGTCTCGAAGTGACTAGAGTGTGATGCGATTGATGGCAAGTTCAAGTGCCATACAGTCATGAGAGATGACTAGTCGATCACATAGGCGGACTGTTAGGAACACCTTGTCGGGCCTTATGACCGCTTATAGAGTTCTCGCAAATTTATATAGCCTGGTCGTGGCGAGAGCTGCTATAGTATTCAAATGAGTCGATTCTTTTGACTAAAGACTATTCACCTAAGATGGCTCGGTTTCGATTAACTTTGATTTGTGTTACTACGACCTTCGTAAATGGGGTCAAATGGGCATATTTTGGGTTATGATGGCGTGGCTAGTCGAAGGAATGAGTGCGATAGAATTGTCCACCCCTTGTCGTGGTTAAAACAATATCTCGGGGCCACTCGAGGAGTAATGAATCGAAATGCGTGGCCACGCTCGGAAGGTATCCGAGTGGATAAATCCGGTCAATCGCTTATTCTCCGGATCGAGGAAACCACTCTCGATATGATCACTTGCAAGTACGACCTGAAAGACACCTTGCATTGAGTGGGAGATAGTAATAGGACAAGAGAATTGGTGACGCACACTTGTCGAAGACAAGTGGGAGATTGTTGGGAAATGTGTCCTCAACAATAGTGCGATCACATGATTTAAATATCATTATTAAATCTCATTTTAAAGAATACAATTGGGAAGTAATTTTGTTATCAATCAATCCTGGTCAACATATATCGGTAATGATTGGCTGACTAGAGTTTGACATTACTGTCGTGTGACGGTGGTGATCAGTTGACCCCCTAGGTCATACCTAAAGGGCAATACACTTAATTGATTATTTAATTGATCGTATAATGTTGCGAGTTAATTAAATTACTTGAAAATTGACGGACGATTTTGGAAGTAAAATTTACGTATCATATTGAAATGTGATTAAATAAGATACGGTCTGAGTAATTGAATTGTATCATTACTCGGATGAAATAATTGTTTAATGTAACAATTAAATTGAATGAATTGTTATAAATACAATCAGTTGTGATTTATAAATTGGTAAAATTTTTGGCACAAGTAATTATGAGATTACTAAGTCAATTTTTGTATGTGACGTATTTTATTAATACGTTGATTTTTAATATGTTAAAAATACATAACAAATTTATGTCACACATGACATGTGACATATTGACAATTGACAAAATAATATGGAATCCATATTATGTAAAAGTGCCGAAATAATGGAGGAGCATTAGGCTAAAATTGTGTTTATTTTTAAATAGAAAACATAATGATTAAATAGCTTAAGTAGCCATGCAACCCTACTCACCTTGTGAAGACAAATATGGGCATGCATTGGCTCCCCAAAAGGGCTCCTACCCACCGTTTTTTCCAAGGGGATTTTAGAGAGTTTTCTCTTCTAAAAATTATTCATTCATTCAATTATCTTTTTCCTAGTGTAAGAAAGATAATTTCCTCTCTACATTTTAGAGATAATTAGAGAGATAATATACTCCAAAATTATCTTCTCCTACCCGGTTTTAGGAGTGAAAACAAAACAATTTTTGGGTCAATTTTCTACTAAGATTAATATTATACTAGTACTTATAATATTAATTAGATTAAGTGTTAAGCCTTGGGTATAAAGCTTGGGGAGAGATCTTACACTTAGATCTTGTTCATCCATAAAGGAAAAGCTCAAGAACAAGAGAGAAAGGTGATCTCTCTTGTGCCCAATATAGCCGAAATATTGAATGTAAGAAAATGATTTCTTCTCTTTTATCATATTGTTTGCATGCATAAAATCCGTACTTAATTTTATGACAAATTAGTTTAGCATATATGAGTATGTTATTTATGTATATGAATCTACATTTCCTTCAGAAATGATGGAATAAACAGGTAAGGCATAAACAACAGTAAATAAATGGAGAAGAAAGACAAGGAAACAGACACGACCACTTAGCCACGAGCACGTATTTTAAGGAGATATGACCAAAGTAACCATCCAAATATTGCAAGACATTTATCACTCTTAGACTATAATTTCCCCGGGTAGGACTACGATAATAATACGGTCCTAGTCTAAATCTGCAGATTCTCGGGTGTACATCCCGATTCGACGTGCGCCAAAGACAAAGACGCAACCAAGACTCGACTACTAAGGAGACCGAGTACCCCAATCGCGGAACAAAGACAAAAGTGGCGGAAAGACTAAGATAAGACTCACTTGCCGAGAAAGACAAGTGGCCAAAAGCCGTACTTGCCAGAACAGCATAAGTAGGCCAAAACCGTACTTGCCAGAACAGCACAAGTAGGTCAAACCCGTGCTTGCCAGAACAGCACAAGCAGGACAAAAATGTACGTCAAGCATATACGATGGTAATATGGCATTTCTACAAGAATACGACCCTTACAAATAATTATTTATAATAACCTTTTCATGCTTGTAACATATAAATAAACATCTCATTTCATAATTATACATGCCGGTTAAATAGAATAAACAAGTACAACAAACAAGTACATAGGACGGGATTATTAATGTAACACTCATACTTATGGCTTGCATCTCACCATAAGTACGGATGGGAACATCGGTCCCAACGATCATATCGCAACTAGAGGGCCTATGGCTCACCGCTAGTGTCCGATAGGACCACGACTCACACCACCGAACAATACAAGACATTATCAAGGATATGACCCTTCACAAATAATTATTTAACAATAAATATCTCATACTTGTCATATGCAGATAAATATTTCATTTTATAGTTTACCATGCCGATTAAATAAGACATAATGAATGACAATGAATAATTTACGTTATATGAAAATTACGGAATAAAATGTGACCAAGTCCAAGTGACTCGTTTATGAGTCCAATAAACAAACTATTAGGAGCCCAATAATCAAACCACGTGAGACCCAATACTTGGAATCACAAGAAATCCAACATGCCACCACCAGTCTAATGAGTAGAGTAAATTTAGCCCAACAAGCAAACTAGACGGGTCCAACTAAATTATCAAGGCCAATCCAACCACATTAATAAGATAAGCCCAATTAACTTAACAAGTTAAGCCCAAATGAATAAATGTGTAAAAGAACGATATTAGCGAATTACGTTATATAAAATATGAGACGGATATTTAAACCATTCGAATAAACTAAACTTGACTCCGAAAGTACCCATAAACGAAATGTGGCCCAATAATCAAGCTTATAACTTGGTCCAATTATAACACATAACAACATGGCCCAATATGCTAGCCCAACCATCATAAAGGAAAAAGAGAAAAGGAATAAAGGAAGGGGAAAAGAAGGCAGAGAGCCCTATTTCGTGAGTACCCCATCATAGCCACAAATCCCGTTCCCAAAACAGTCATCGGGGTCGCATAGAGACGAGCTAAGCTCCGTCAAAAACCCGTGTCAAACAACTCAGAATTCCCGTCAAAACCAAGCCAACCACAACTCATCCGACCCTTATAAAAACCATGTCAACGCAGCCCAAGCCGTCACCTTCGATTGTCCCGAAAAGGGGGTGTAAACAGCCGCCCAAAACAGAGTCCTCACGGTTCAAGGCTGAGCAATTTAAAGCGGGAAAAGTAAGTACACCCAAGACCACCTCTATGCGAGGCAATTTAGCAGGAACACCAGTCCACGGGACTGATTTGTCCATCCCAAAATAGGGACCCAAACTCCTCATACATGGTACAAAAAGAAGAGTTCCAACAGCTCTTTAATCCAAAAATCCAAGACGGAAAACAAAACACAAATACGAGGCGAAGAGAGCACGGCTATACTAAGGAATAACCCCATTAATTTCTGTCATAAATGGGACTAAAACAGCCACACTCAGCAACAACTCAAGACGGAAATTTCGAGCATAAATAAGACGAGTACCCATGTAAACCATACAAATGAAAGTAAACATAAAGAACACAACTTTCACACGCAAGGAGGCTAAAAACGAGTTTATGGAGCGAAATATCGACACTTTGTCGAGTAACCTATCACCGTTACCTTTAACTCCCCGAATTCCCGAGTAAAAACGTCAAAAATGGGAGTCTCTCATCAGTCTTCATCTAAAAGGAGGAAAAACGAGTCGATTAAGACAAGAAATCGAGTTGTCATTTAAGACGGTATTTTCGAAACCTCAACAAAATAGAAGCTTTCTTACCTTAAAAGAACGAGGAAGGGACGAGGAAGCTAATGGTACAAAAATAATGGAGTTTGGTTGAGAAACGAAGTCGGGATCGGATTTTGAAGGGGGGGACGGGAATAGAGCTTGTACGGCTCTGTTGTGTTGCTGTTGATGTTGTTGTTTTGTGCAGGTGAAACAAAAGAAGAAGAAGAATAAAGAGGGGGTGGGGGGTCACGGTCCTCAAACAACAACAATAAATAATAATAAAAATAATATCTAATAATAGTATATAATAATAATAATAATAATAATAATAATAATAATAATAATAATAATAATAATAATAATAATAATAATAATAATAATAATAATAATAATAATAATAATAATAATAATAATAATAATAATAATAATAATAATAATAATAATAATAATAATAATAATAATAATAATAATAATAATAATAATAATAATAATAATAATAATAATAATAATAATAATAATAATAACAATAATAATAATAATAATAATAATAATAATAATATATAATATTATATAATGATATAAAATGATAATATAAATATAGAGTGAAAAAGGGTAGGTGAATGTGTTGTTGGTTTTTGGTTGGTCCGGATTAAAGTCGGTACAAAATGAAATGTGACGGTCTAATGTTAGACGGAAATTAAGACGAAGATTATTATTATTATCATCACTATTATTATCCGACCAAAAACACGTACATATATAATAATATATATATATATATATATATATATATATATATATATATATATATTATTATATAAATCCTGCCTTAAAGATATAATTTAATCGTACGTATTTTTATATAAACGAGCTTTTATGTAATACTTTTATAAAAATCGTGTCTGACATAAAATTAATTAAATTGAATAATTCAAAAATATTTAATAAAGTAATTCTAACGGTTTAATAAATTTTAAATGTCAAAATGGAAAATTCGCGGGTGTTACAATCACCCAATCTTTTAAAAAGTTTCGTCCTCGAAACTTGAAAGTAGAAATGAAATGTTATATAAAATAAAACTGGAATTTGGAATCGGTAACCAAAACATTTAAAATGTTACTTATCGTAAGAATTAAAATTATTTCAAAAGTTTCAACTAAAATTTTCCGAAAGAACCAAGTCGAAAGGCAAATCATTTGTATAAATCAAAATCAAAACACTTTCAAAAACATCAACGGAGAGTTTTCAAAAGTGTAAGTCTTATTCATGGAATGAAATTGCTCTTGTCATGCACACAAGAACGCTAACTTCAAATCAAAGACAGATTTAAACAAAAAATCATCCGCCGACAAGCGTAGAACAAGTTATCAAACGTCTCCAATAACGAGTTCTAACATTCGATCAACGTTGAAAACAAAAGGGAAAAATAATCTACTCAAATTTTCTTTTGCAAAAGCCAAAATAAAATTAAAAGTTTCACTTTTAAACTCAAAAAGGAGTCAAGTTGTGAAAAGATAGCATCAAACTTTGACAAAAACATCATAAATAGTTCAAAGTTAACAGAAAATGGATAAAATTTACAGAAAGCACAGGTTTAGCAATTAAAATCATGATAAATGAGTTTACACTCAAGGAATGAATAGGGAACTAAATCAAATTTTCATTTTCAAATCCTTAAAATAGGTAATGTTTTTCAAAAGTAACATCAACTTTTAACAATGAATCAAAACTGGTAGCTTGAAATATTTAAGAATTGTATGAAATGAAAAGCAATTTAGATAACATAAATACCAGGTACGTTAAGAGAGCCTGAACTTAACCAACAAAAAGAGCTATGATGAACTTCATAGGGTAAGAATTGAAGTCACAACAATAAGGATGTCAAGGGTAGAGTTTTTATAGGTCACTAGCAAGATGAAGCGAGGAAGAGAGGTATGAACGGTAACGCTTATGGTCAAAGAAGAGGATGAATTAGACAACAAGGAAACGCCAGGTACTTAAACCTCGAACAACAACATCATCCTAAACGGTTCCGAAAACTTCCTAACAACAAAACTCATAATCACAACACTTTCCAGGATTTCCTCAAATCGCTTATGTTACCTCATCCTAACCTATTCCCTGAAACAAGGTACTCCACTATAAGTGTGATCTCACTACTGCAAAACCTCAAACATCTACAAACATCTTCCATAAGATCAAAGTCAAAGTTTCCAACAAAGCTATACTCATCTACGACATTATCCCATTATCTCAAGAACTAAACACAACTCAAAGGTTCTAAAACCATAGGGTTAACAAGGACTTCTCAATACCAAGTCTCTCTAAACTCAAAACTCTCAAGAGTCAACTAATATCAATACACATTACCAATCCTTTATGGTCATCATCATCCCAAAATGTTTTCTTTCAAATCCGAAATCCTAGAACTTTAATTACCAACAAGTCCTCAAGAAACAAGATCTTAGTTGTAACAACGCCTTACCACCTCATATTTTCTAATTATAACACCAAAAATTGAAACTATGTCCTTCAACTTAACAATTGGTGTCAACCATACCATTATTCTTTCTAGTTACTAAATCAAGTGCTAAGACTTCCCAACAATGTAGCTTACTCTCACTCTCATACCATACTTCAAGTAGTGATCAATATCACTCACTTAAACCAACTAATAATCCCACCATTAGCTTTTCTCATGTGGTTATACGCATCTTCAAACTCTCATGTCCAAAGTGATTATGGAAGCCAATCAAAAACTCGACCTTCTTAGTCAATCCTATATCCTCAAATCCACCATTCAGTTTCATCCATTTTAAGTCAAGTACTAAGCACTAGTATCCCAAGATACGTCTCACTACACTTCCCAAGGTTTTCAAATCCCAAACACCAACAACAAGGTCAAATTCTCTAATCGTAGTAACAAATGCAACTCAGTCTTGACACACAGAATCCACCAATCAAGAATACTCACTTTATCAAGGATCTAGGTCTAAGAATCATTAAGTATGTCTCATCACACTACCTAAGTCTTTCCAACATCAAATCCTCTCAAAACCAGGATTAAGGGTCAAACACAGACAATCTCCTCAAAAGTCAAAATTTCCAACCAAGGTCAACATTCCCCAAAAGAAAGAGTACTATAAAAGGCATTAAGAGAGGATTAGCAAGGAATAAAGGACAAGTTAGGGAATACAAGAGTGACTTATAAGGAAAAGAAAACATGATCTAGAAGAAGGAATAAGCATTAAGGAGTAAAGAACAGGGCAAGGTACACAAAGAATGAGAAACATCTTCGAGGAAGTAGAAGCATTCTTCAAAGGTTGAACAAATCTTCAGTTCTCAGCAATAGGCACCAAATCTTGATCACCACATTTGTAAGTTCACGGTCATTGATCCAAGGCACAACCATTATTAATTGGCAATCAACAAACATGTTAGAACCTAACAAAGAGCAAACACACTACAGACTACCACCTTAGGTCCTTAAGTCTACCCATCTCTCATTCATTATTCGAGGTCAAGTTCAATTTAAATTTGGGGTACACGTGTGTGCGTCGAGAGCAACATAGGCTCTGATACCAACTGTGACACCCCGCAATAAAGCGGAAAATATAACTAATAAATTAAAGCGGAAATTTGTGATATTTTAAAAACTTTTAAATTACTAGTTGAAGATTAACGCACGGGCACCAAAAACGAAATGAAACAAAAACAATAATAGACAAATTTAGGTTATTACAACCTAAGTCTAGAAAGCGGGGAAAAGATATCCCATGAATAAACATATAAGGGGGTTTCTAAACTAGCAACTAAGGCCCAATGGTTTACTTCTCGCTAGCCTACACGTCTTCCCCACGTAAGCATCTTCACCACCTGTCATTCATGTAAACATGAACGCCACAGTCAGTGGGGAGTAACTCAAGGTTCTCCCAGCCACAATATGTCGAAACGAACATAACAAAGAACATAAACAAACAATCATATTAGATAAGACATGAGTGAATCGAATCATAACTAAACATGGGATCATACGTGTTTAAACAAACAAGGAATAAAGAAATGACGGAATAAACAGGTAAGGCATAAACAACAGTAAATAAATGGAGAAGAAAGACAAGGAAACAGACACGACCACTTAGCCACGAGCACGTATTTCAAGGAGATATGACCAAAGTAACCATCCAAATATTGCAAGACATTTATCACTCTTAGACTATAATTTCCCTGGGTAGGACTACGATAATAATACGATCCTAGTCTAAATCTGCAGATTCTCTGGTGTACATCCCGATTCGACGTGCACCAGCATAGCACGCACCCAACACTCGACTACTAAGGAGACCGAGTACCCCAATCGCCAGAACAGCACGAAAGTGGCGGAAAGACTAAGATAAGACTCACTTGCCAGAACAACACAAGTGGCCAAAAGCCGTACTTGCCGACAGCACAAGTAGGCCAAAACCGTACTTGCGGAACAAAGACAAGTAGGTCAAAACCGTGCTTGCGAGCAACAAAGACACAAGGGGCAAAAATGTACGTCAAGCATATACGATGGTAATATGGCATTTCTACAAGAATACGACTCTTACAAGTAATTATTTATAATAACCTTTTCATGCTTGTAACATATAAATAAACATCTCATTTCAGAATTATACATGCCGGTTAAATAGAATAAACAAGTACAACAAACAAGTACATGGGACGGGATTATTAATGTCACACTCATACTTATGGCTTGCATCTCAGCATAAGAACGGATGGGAACATCGGTCCCAACGATCATATCGCAACTAGAGGGCCTATAGCTCACCCCTAGTGTCCGATAGGACCACGACTCACACCACCGAACAATACAAGAAATTATCAAGGATATGACCCTTCACAAATAATTATTTAACAATAAATATCTCATACTTGTCTTATGCAGATAAATATTTCATTTTATAGTTTAACATGCCGATTAAATAAGACATAATGAATGACAATGAATAATTTACGTTATATGAAAATTACGGAATAAAATGTGACCAAGTCCAAGTGACTCATTTATGAGTCCAATAAATAAACTATCAGGAGCCCAATAATCAAATCATGTGAGACCCAATACTTGGAATCACAAGAAATCCAACATGCCACCACCAGTCTAATGAGTAGAATAAATTTAGCCCAA
This sequence comes from Silene latifolia, assembly GCF_048544455.1. Classification (NCBI taxonomy): domain Eukaryota; kingdom Viridiplantae; phylum Streptophyta; class Magnoliopsida; order Caryophyllales; family Caryophyllaceae; genus Silene; species Silene latifolia. The sequence goes on along the minus strand of NC_133537.1, from coordinate 100,190,891 downwards.
CAAGTAAACTAGATGGATCCAACTAAATTATCAAGTCCAATCCAACCACATTAATAAGATAAGCCCAATTAACTTAACAAGTTAAGCCCAAATGAATAAATGTGTAAAAGAACGATATTAACGAATTACATTATATAAAATATGAGACGGATACTTAAACCATTCGAATAAACTAAACTTGACTTCGAAAGTACCCATAAACTAAATGTGGCCCAATAATCAAGCTTATAACTTGGTCCAATTATAACACATAACAACATGGCCCAATATGCTAGCCCAACCATCATAAAGGAAAAAGAGAAAAGGAATAAAGGAAGGGGAAAAGAAGGCAGAGAGCCTTATTTCGTGACTACCCCATCATAGCCACAAATCCCGTTCCCAAAACAGCCATCAGGGTCGCATAGAGACGAGCTAAGATCCATCAAAAACCCGTGTCAAACAACTCAGAATTCCCGTTAAAACCAAGCCAACCACAACTCATCCGACCCTTATAAAAACCATGTCAACGCAGCCCAAGCCGTCACCTTCGGCTGTCCCGTAAAGGGGGTGTAAACAGCCGCCCAAAACAGAGTCCTCACGGTTCAAGGTTGAGCAATTTAAAGCGGGAAAAGTAAGTACACCCAAGACCACCTCAATGCGAGGCAATTTAGCAGGAACACCAGTCCACGGGACTGATTTGTCCATCCCAAAATAGGGACCCAAACTGCTCATACATGGTACAAAAAGAAGAGTTCCAACAGCTCTTTAATCCAAAAATCCAAGACGGAAACGAAAACACAAATACGAGGCGAAGAGAGCACGGCTATACTAAGGAATAACACAATTAATTTCTGTCATAAATGGGACTAAAACAGCCACACTCAGCAACAACTCAAGGCGGAAATTTCGAGCATAAGTAAGACGAGTACCCATGTAAACCATATAAATGAAAGTAAACATAAAGAACACAACTTTCACACGCAAGGAGGCCAAAAACGAGTTTATGGAGCAAAATATCGACACTTTGTCGAGTAACCTATCACCGTTACCTTTAACTCCTCGAATTCCCGAGTAAAAACGTCAAAAATGGGAGTCTCTCATCAGTCTTCAGCTAAAAGGAGGAAAAACGAGTCGATTATGACAAGAAATCGAGTTGTCATTTAAGACGGTATTTTCGAAACCTCAACAAAATAGAAGATTTCTTAGCTTAAAAGAACGAGGAAGGGACGGAAGCTAATGGTACAAAAATAATGGAGTTTGGTTGAGAAACAAAGCCGGGATCGGAGTTTGAAAGGGGGACGGGAATGGAGCTTGTACGGCTCTGTTGTGTTGCTGTTGATGTTGTTGTTTTGTGCAGGTGAAACAAAAGAGGAAGAAGAATAAAGAGGGGGTGGGGGTCACGGTCCTCAAACAACAACAATAAATAATAATAAAAATAATATCTAATAATAATAATAATAATAATAATAATAATAATAATAATAATAATAATAATAATAATAATAATAATAATAATAATAATAATAATAATATATAATGATATAAAATTCTAATATAAAAGTAGAGTGAAAAAGGGTAGGTGAATGTGTTGTTGGTTTCTGGTTGGTCCGGATTAAAGTAGGTACAAAATGAAATGTGACGGTCTAATGTTAGACGGAAATTAAGACGAAGATTATTATTATTATTACAAGATTATTATTCGACCAAAAAACACGTATATATATATATATATATATATATATATATATATATATATATATATATATATATATATATAAAAATCCTGCCTTAAAGATATAATTTAATCATACGTATTTTTATATAAACGAGCTTTTATGTAAAACTTTTATAAAAATTGTGTTTGACATAAAATTAATTAAATTGAATAATTCAAAAATATTTAATAAAGTAATTCTAACGGTTTAATAAATTTTAAATGTCAAAATGGGAAATTCGCGGGTGTTACAATCACCCAATCTTTTAAAAAAGTTTCGTCCTCGAAACTTGAAAGTAGAAATGAAAGGTTATATAAAATAAAACTGGAATTTGGAATCGGTAACCAAAACATTTAAAATGTTACTTATCGTAAGAATTAAAATTCTTTCAAAAGTTTCAACTAAAATTTTCTGAAAGAACCAAGTCGAAAGGCAAATCATTTGTATAAATCAAAATCAAAACACTTTCAAAAACATCAACGGAGAGTTTTCAAAAGTGTAAGTCTTATTCAAGGAATGAAATTGCTCTTGTCGTGCACACAAGAACGCTAACTTCAAGTCAAAGACAGATTTAAACAAAAAATCATCCGCCGACAAGCGTAGAACAAGTTATCAAACGTCTCCAATAACGAGTTCTAACATTCGATCAACGTTGATAACAAAAGGGAAAAATAATCTACTCAAATTTTCTTTTGCAAAAGCCAAAATAAAATTAAAAGTTTCACTTTTATACTCAAAAAGGAGTCAAGTTGTGAAAAGATAGCATCAAACTTTGACAAAACATCATAAATAGTTCAAAGTTAACAGAAATTTGATAAAATTTAAAGAAATCACAGGTTTAGCAATTAAAATCATGATAAATGAGTTTACACTCAAGGAATGAATAGGGAACTAAATCAAATTTTCATTTTCAAATCCTTAAAATAGGTAATGTTTTTCAAAAGTAACATCAACTTTTAACAATGAATCAAAACTGGTAGCTTGAAATATTTAAGAATTGTATGAAATGAAAAGCAATTTAGATAACATAAATACCAGGTACGTTAAGAGAGCCTAAATTTAACCAATAAAAGAGCTATGATTAACTTCATAGGGTAAGAATTGAAGTCACAACAATAAGGATGTCAAGGGTAGAGTTTTTATAGGTCACTAGCAAGATGAAGCGAGGAAGAGAGGTATGAACGGTAACGCTTATGGTCAAAGAAGAGGATGAATTAGACAACAAGGAAACGCCAGGTACTTAAACCTCGAACAACAACATCATCCTAAACGGTTCCGAAAACTTCCTAACAACAAAACTCATAATCACAACACTTCCCATGATTTACTCAAATCGCTTATGTTACCTCATCCTAACCTATTCCCTGAAACAAGGTACTCTACTATAAGTGTGATCTCACTACTACAAAACCTCAAACATCTACAAACATCTTCCATAAGATCAAAGTCAAAGTTTTCAACAAAGCTATACTCATCTACGACATTATCCCATCATCTCAAGAACTAAACACAACTCAAAGGTTCTAAAACCATAGGGTTAACAAGGACTTCTCAATACCAAGTCTCTCTCAACTCAAAACTCTCAAGAGTCAACTAATATCAATACACATTACCAATCCTTTATGGTCATCATCATCCCAAAATGTTTTCTTTCAAATCCGAAATCCTAGAACTTTACTTACCAACAAGTCCTCAAGAAACAAGATCTTAGTTGTAACAACGCCTTACCACCTCATATTTTCTAATTATAACACCAAAAATTGAAACTATGTCCTTCAACTTAACAATTGGTGTCAACCATACCATTATTCTTTCTAGTTACTAAATCAAGTGCTAAGACTTCCCAACAATGTAGCTTACTCTCACTCTCATACCATACTTCAAGTAGTGATCAATATCACTCACTTAAACCAACTAATAATCCCACCATTAGCTTTTCTCATGTGGTTATACGCATCTTCAAACTCTCATGTCCAAAGTGATTATGGAAGCCAATCAAAAACTCGACCTTCTTAGTCAATCCTATATCCTCAAATCCACCATTCAGTTTCATCCATTTTAAGTCAAGTACTAAGCACTATTATCCCAAGATACGTCTCACTATACTTCCCAAGGTTTTCAAATCCCAAACACCAACAAAAGGGTCAAATTCTCTAATCTTAGTAACAAATGCAACTCACACTTGACACACAGAATCCACCAATCAAGAATACTCACTTTATCAAGGATCTAGGTCTAAGAATCATTAAGTATGTCTCATCACACTACCTAAGTCTTTCCAACATCAAATCCTCTCAAAACCAGGATTAAGGGTCAAACACAGACAATCTCCTCAAAAGTCAAAATTTCCAACCAAGGTCAACATTCCCCAAAAGAAAGAGTACTATAAAAAGGCATTAAGAGAGGATTAGCAAGGAACAAAGGACAAGTTAGGGAATACAAGAGTGACTTATAAGAAAAAGAAAAGATGATCTAGAAGAAGGAATAAGCATTAAGGAGTAAAGAACAGGGCAAGGTACACAAAGAATGAGAAACATCTTCGAGGAAGTAGAAGCATTCTTCAAAGGTTGAACAAATCTTCAGTTCTCAGCAATAGGCACCAAATCTTGATCACCACATTTGTAAGTTCACGGTCATTGATCCAAGGCACAACCATTATTAATTGGCAATCAACAAACATGTTAGAACCTAACAAAGAGCAAACACACTACAGACTACCACCTTAGGTCCTTAAGTCTACCCATCTCTCATTCATTATTCGAGGTCAAGTTCAATTTAAATTTGGGGTACACGTGTGTGCGCGGAGACCAACACAGGCTCTGATACCAACTGTGACACCCCGCGATAAAGCGGAAAATATAACTAATAAATTAAAGCGGAAATTTGTGATATTTTAAAAACTTTTAAATTACTAGTTGAAGATTAACGCGCGGGCGCCAAAAACGAAATAAAACAAAAACAATAATAGACAAATTTAGATTATTACAACCTAAGTCTAGAAAGCGGGGAAAAGATATCCCACGAATAAACATATAATGGGGTTTCTAAACTAGCAACTAAGGCCCAATGGTTTAGTTCTCGCTAGCCCACACGTCTTCCCCACGTAAGCATCTTCACCACCTGTCATTCATGTAAACATGAACACCACAGTCAATGGGGAGTAACTCAAGGTTCTCCCAGCCACAATATGTAGAAACGAACATAACAAAGAACATAAACAAACAATCATATTAGATAAGACATGAGTGAATCGAATCATAACTAAACATGGGATCATACGTGTTTAAACCAACAAGGAATAAAGAAATGATGGAATAAACAGGTAAGGCATAAACAACAGTAAATAAATGGAGAAGAAAGACAAGGAAACAGACACGACCACTTAGCCACGAGCACGTATTTCAAGGAGATATGACCAAAGTAACCATCCAAATATTGCAAGACATTTATCACTCTTAGACTATAATTTCCCCGGGTAGGACTACGATAATAATACGGTCCTAGTCTAAATCTGCAGATTCTCGGGTGTACATCCCGATTCGACGTGCGCCAGCACAGCACGCACCCAAGACTCGACTACTATGGAGACCGAGTACCCCAATCGCCGAACAAAGACGAAAGTGGCGGAAAGACTAAGATAAGACTCACTTGCCGGAACAAAGACAAGTGGCCAAAAGTGGCCAAAAGCGTGCGAACAAAGACAAGTAGGCCAAAACCGTACTTGCCAGAACAGCACAAGTAGGTCAAACCCGTGCTTGCCAGAACATCACAAGCAGGGCAAAAATGTTCGTCAAGCATATACGATGGTAATATGGCATTTCTACAAGAATACGACTCTTACAAGTAATTATTTATAATAACCTTTTCAAGCTTGTAACATATAAATAAACATCTCATTTCATAATTATACATGCCGGTTAAATAGAATAAACAAGTACAACAAACAAGTACACGGGACGGGATTATTAATGTCACACTCATACTTATGGCTTGCATCTCACCATAAGTACGGATGGGAACATCGGTCCCAACGATCATATCGCAACTAGAGGGCCTATGGCTCACCCCTAGTGTTCGATAGGACCACGACTCACACCACCGAACAATACAAGACATTATCAAGGATATGACCCTTCACAAATAATTATTTAACAATAAATATCTCATACTTGTCTTATGCAGATAAATATTTCATTTTATAATTTAACATGCCGATTAAATAAGACATAATGAATGACAATGAATAATTTACGTTATATGAAAATTACGGAATAAAATATGACCAAGTCCAAGTGACTCATTTATGAGTCCAATAAATAAACTATCAGGAGCCCAATAATCAAATCATGTGAGACCCAATACTTGGAATCACAAGAAATCCAACATGCCACCACCAGTCTAATGAGTAGAATAAATTTAGCCCAACAAGCAAACTAGACGGATCCAACTAAATTATCAAGGCCAATCCTACCACATTAATAAGATAAGCCCAATTAACTTAACAAGTTAAGCCCAAATGAATAAATGTGTAAAAGAACGATATTAACGAATTACATTATATAAAATATGAGACGGATATTTAAACCATTCGAATAAACTAAACTTGACTCCGAAAGTACCCATAAACTAAATGTGGCCCAATAATCAAGCTTATAACTTGGTCCAATTATAACACATAACAACATGACCCAATATGCTAGCCCAACCATCATAAAGGAAAAAGAGAAAAGGAATAAAGGAAGGGGAAAAGAAGGCAGGGAGCCCTATTTCGTGACTACCCCATCATAGCCACAAATCCCGTTCCCAAAACAGCCATCGGGGTCGCATAGAGACGAGCTAAGCTCCATCAAAAACCCGTGTCAAACAACTCAGAATTCCAGTCAAAACCAAGCAAATCAAAAATCATCCGACCCTTATAGAAACCGTGTCAACGCAGCACAAGCCGTCACCTTCGGCTGTCCCGAAAAGGGGGGGGGGGTAAATAGCCGCCCAAAACAGAGTCCTCACGGTTCAAGGCTGAGCAATTTAAAGCGGGAAAAGTAAGTACACCCAAGACCACCTCAATGCGAGGCAATTTAGCAGCAACACCAGTCCGCGGGACTGATTGGTCTGTCCCAAAACAGGGACCCAAACTGCTCATACATGGTACAAAAAGAAGAGTTCCAACAACTCTTTAATTCAAAAATCCAAGACGGAAAACAAAACACAAATACGAGGCGAAGAGAGCACGACTATACTAAGGAATAACACCATTAATTTCTATCATAAATGGGACTAAAACAGCCACTCTCAGCAAAAACTCAAGACAGAAATTTCGAGCATAAGTAAGACGAGTACCCATGTAAACCATACAAATAAAAGTAAACATAAAGAACACAACTTTCACACGCAAGGAGGCTAAAAACGAGTTTATGGAGCGAAATATCGACACTTTGTCGAGTAACCTATTACCGTTACCTTTAACTCCCCGAATTCCCGAGTAAAAACGTCAAAAATGGGAGTCTCTCATCAGTCTTCAGCTAAAAGGAGGAAAAACGAGTCGATTAAGACAAGAAATCGATTTGTCATTTAAGACGGTATTTTCGAAACCTCAACAAAATAGAAGCTTTCTTACCTTAAAAGAACGAGGAAGGGACGAGGAAGCTAATGGTACAAAAATAATGGAGTTTGGTTGAGAAACGAAGTCGGGATCGGAGTTAAAGGGGGACGGGAATGGAGCTTGTACGGCTCTGTTGTGTTGCCGTTGATGTTGTGGTTTTGTGCAGGTGAAACAAAAGAAGAAGAAGAATAAAGAGGGGGTGGGGGTCACGGTCCTCAAACAACAACAATAAATAATAATAAAAATAATATCTAATAATAGTATATAATAATAATAATAATAATAATAATAATAATAATAATAATAATAATAATAATAATAATAATAATAATAATAATAATAATAATAATAATAATAATAATAATAATAATAATAATAATAATAATAATAATAATAATAATAATAATAATAATAATAATAATAATAATAATAATAATAATAATAATAATAATAATAATAATAATAATAATAATAATAATAATAATAATAATAATAATAATATATAATGATATAAAATGATAATATAAAAGTAGATTGAAAAAGGATATGTGAATGTGTTGTTGGTTTTTGGTTGGTCCGGATTAAAGTAGGTACAAAATAAAATGTGACGGTCTAATGTTAGACGGAAATTAAGACGAAGATTATTATTATTACTGTCACTATTATTATCCGACCAAAAACACGTATATATATATATATATATATATATATATATATATATATATATATATATATATATATTATTATATAAATCCCGCCTTAAAGATATAATTTAATCGTACGTATTTTAATATAAACGAGCTTTTATGTAATACTTTTATAAAAATCGTGTTTGACATAAAATTAATTAAATTGAATAATTCAAAAATATTTAATAAAGTAATTCTAACGGTTTAATAAATTTTAAATGTCAAAATGGGAAATTCGCGGGTGTTACATTAGCCGCCCATGGTGCTAGATCGATGGAAGCTTGGCTTTATTTTGTTTTGCCTTTATTTTCATGTTGTATTTTGAAGTTGTAGAACTATTTTGATTTCCTCGTTCGACTTGGAAATTTTTTTGTTTCCTTAAACAATGGTTGTATTTTGGATATTGATGACTGGGTTTGTAACCCAAGTTATTTATTTTATCGTATCGTTTGTTCTAAAATTTTTCATCATACACTACTTGTTTCGAGAAACATTAAGATTTTATCAACTTAAATTGATCAAATAGACAATTATAATGATTGAGTCATTATATGTCCATGAGCTATGAATTCGATTCTCCTCATGCCTTTGTGACTAAAGTCACAACTTACTAATGTAAGATCAATTATGAAGTTATGATTGAGTTGTTGAACTCACACCAGGGAACGTTGCCAACCTTATTTGATATACCTATCAAAATTTAAATCACCTAGTTTAAATTATCCTTTTAACATGTCTCGAATAAATCACTATTAAGTTGATATTTGATAAGTTTTCCTCCTTCACCATCATTATTTGTGGCTCAAAGCTATCTTTGGAGAAAAAGGGCTTTTTTTTCCTAAAGATAGAGTGGGAGTAAATTTAGCCACAAACTCTTCGCATAGAGGAGACCGCATAGCGGAGACCAAAAGAAGATGTTCTTGAGGAAACTACGCAAGGAGACCAAAACAAGATGTTCTTGAGGGAAATACGTGAGGAGACAGAAAGAAGATGTTCTTGGATTATAAGATTTTGATCGATGGAGGGATATAACTAGAAATTTTAAAATTCAACATTTTACTAAAGAGCCTTATGAAACCAAAATGGTATCTATGCAAGTAAATGGATTTATTTGGGATTGTGGAGAACAATCCAAAGGCAATGAAAATTTATGATTAAGAGTTGCATAGATAGAAAGCTAAGTTAAATTGTTAGCTATGCTAAAGACTCAAAATCATTTTTAATACTTCATTATGTAATAAGTAAGTTATTAAGACCACTTTCCAAAATGGGTATTTTGAAAGGGATATGTGAATGACATATATGGTTTTAACTAACACTTTGAAAAGCAATGATTTTTTCAATTCATAAAATGCTTAGAATGAGTTTTCAAAAACGAAACATGTGGAATTGAGTGGGAGTTGGTGACAGTCTTGTTTAGACATGAAGTTTAGTGGGAGAAATCATCCTTCATGAATTGCATAACATATTACTCATTGGGAATGACGAGCATATACTGTCTTTTATAAAGAAGTATTTAGGTTTTCAATTCTGGATGATATTGGACATCATGTGAATCCATTAAAACATGGGATGTTGGATTGGCACTTAGATAAGTATCTTATGTTGATAATGATTCTTCATCTTAAAGAAATCAATCAATTAAGTAGGTTATTCATGTCGATGAATATAGAATTACCATGATAGAGTCATGGTTATTTAAAGAACGTAAGAACTGTTGTCTACATGAATTCGATAACCAATGTTTCCGCCATTGGTATAGTCATGTAATGCCATTATGCACATGTCCTAGATGAATTAAATGCTTGGAGCATGATAAGTCGATAACAAGTTAACCCATATGAGAGTCATTGGTAAGCCTCAAGGAACCGTCATGAATTCTTAAGGAGAACTAATGGTCTGTTTTGGAGTTTGGAAGGATACTTAGTTGTGTGTTAAGAGGTTACACAAACTCAAGTTTCCTAACTCATTAGGATTTATGAAAATCCTAGGCTGATTTTATTGACCTAAGAAGTAAATGACTAAAAAGAGTGTTTTATTGTCATCCATTGCAACATTCTACGAAATGAACCTAAGTACGTTGTGATTAAGTGGTGTACGTTAAAACTATAAGTAGTGTTGTCCACCGAAACCCACATCACAAGTTATGTGATAACAGTAAGAGCTTCTTCTACACTTAAGAACCTATGTCTAGTATGAAGTCTAGACATGTACTTAGTAAAATTCATGCTATAAGGGATAACATGAAATTGAAGGAAATCGCAATTAACAAAGTTTGATCACTTGGACACGTGGTATGTTCACAAGCTAAAATTTTATTGCATTGAGCAAGTGCATTAGTACACTTATGATTATAAGACATTGAGTGGTAATATGCTATTGAATACTCATGTGTGATAATCACATTTATTGTTTGAGTTATCGTTAACTCATATAGTACTTTGTTACATCCAAATGGGTTGTTGAGACAATATTGAACCCCATTAAAGTGAACTGGATTAACATAGTATTCGCCCCTAGTTACTTATATGAGGTGACATCTTGAAGCAACTAGAGTGCGATGCGATTGATGGCAAGTTCAAGTGCCATAAAGTCATAAGAGATGACTAGTCGATCATATAGGCATACTGTGAGGGACACTCTGTCGGGCTTATGACCGCTTATAGAGTTCTGGCGATTTTTATAGCCTGGTCGTGGCGAGAGCTACTATGGTATTCTTATGAGTCAATTCTTTGACTAATGATTGTTCGCCTAAGATGGCACAGTTTCAGAGTGACTTTGATTTATGTCCGGCGAGCTTCGTAATTGGGGTATAATGGGCATGTTTTGGGTCATGCGGAGCTGTGGCTAATTGAAGGGAAGAGTGCAATAGGAATTGTTCATCCCCATCAGGGTTATCTTATATCTCAAGGCCACTCGAGGAGCAATGAACTGGAAATGCGTGGCCAAGCTCGGAAGGTATCTATGGTAAATAATTCCAGTCGGACAGTTATTCTCCAGATCGAGGAAACCACTCAAGATATGATCAAATGCAAGTACGACCTGCAAGACACCTTGCATTGAGTGGGAGATAGTAATAGGACAAGAGAATTGGTGACGCACACTTGTCGCGGACAAGTGGGAGATTGTTGGAGTGTGTGTCCTCGACAATAACGCGATCACATGTTTAAATCTCATGATAAGAATACTTAAGGGAAAGTAACATTTTATTGTCAACTAGTCCACATTAATCGGTAATGATTGGCTGACTAGAGTTTGACATTGCTGTCGTATGACGGTGGTGATTAGTTGATCCCTTAAGGTCATACCTCTAGGGAAACATTCTTAATTGACTAATTAATTAATTGTATGACGATACAAGTTAATTAATTCCTTAAATTTGAACGAATGGTTTTGTGAGTTATAATACGTATTTTTGTGGACGCGGGCCCACAGGGGTTGCTCGGGTAGGAAAAGCGAGCAAGCTTTTGCATTTGTGGAGTCGCCACAAATTTATTGTGGAAAATTGGAAACCGTTCGAATACCTCATGCCATGTCAAGACACAAAGTAGTGACATGAACACCAAGAACTCGTTACCCTTAGCATTCTTTGTCTAGAATGACTCTCGTGGATGCCAATGAACACGGATGTTCACAGAGATTTGGAGTAAGGGGTGAGGGTACGTATTAGAAAGCTCTTTTGATTGAACACCTAATCCCGCCCGCCTCGATAGCGGCCTCTACTAATGATTAGGGAAATCATCTATATTCGATATATTGAAGGTTATATGCATGCTATGCAACATCCATTAGATTAATCCTAGCATGTAAAATTTAACTAAGTCGGTGAACACGTAGTTTAGCATTCATTAACGTCGAGATAGAAATTTAGGTTAATTGCATGTGAAGGCATACAAACAATAAATAATAAAGAAATAAAAATACAATATAGGAAAATTACAATAATTACAACAGGTTAAATGATCGATTTAAGTCGAAAATACACTTAAAACGGATGATTTTAGAAAAGAAAGGGAAAATAAATAAAGGAACAGATTATTAGTGATAATACGATTAATAGTTAATTAATACGTAACTAATAACTAAGTCAAGGCAGAAATAGGAGTTCAGAGACAGAAATCAACTCGGAACAGGCGCAGCAGAGCTTCGTCCTTTGGAAGATGCGCAGCAGTTGCTGCGTCTGTTTCTGGGTTGAGTTCTGGCTGTGAAGCCGGAATTGCATATCGTTAATGTTCGTGAGTAAATTTAATGATCGATTAATAATATTTGACTCGGATGGAAGTGATTTAACATATTATTCACATGTGATTTGTTACGGAATATATTGTATTATACGGTGGTCGTAGTATATGAGTTGGATATCTTGTATTATGGTAAATATGTTATATGGGTCGATATGGTTTCCTAAACCGATTAAGGTTGTATGAGTATATAATGTAACGTTGTGCAGTCAATACAATTAACACAATTATTCCAAACCCTATTTTTTGTCAAGTATCATCTTAACTTGGTATCAGAGCCAATTAAGTGTGTCGGCGGTAGATTTTTTCCGTTCGCAAGTATGACGAAAGACGGAGACGCGTCCAAATCAGACAAGAAAACCTCCATTAGTCATTACTTTCTACGGCCAGGCGATAAACTTGGTGATAAAGTCGTACAAGTCATGTTGAATGGTGATAATTACGACGAGTTGTCTATGAAGTTGTGTGGTGCCCTACGTGCCAGGAAGAAGACGGGATTCATTGATGGTACTATCAAGAAGCCCAGTGATACGTCGAAGGATTGTGAAGATTGGTACATGGTAAAAGCGATGATAGTTAATTGGATTTTCAATGTTATCGAACCCGCGTTGGGTTCAATGATAACGTATGTCGATGATGCAAGAGTTTTGTGGGAAGATATTGAACAATGGTTCAGTGTGGGTAATGGACCGAAGCTTCACCGTGTCAAAGGCTCCATCAAGTCGTGTAGGCAGAATGAGAAGGAGCCCGTGTCCGAGTACTATGGTCGTTTGAAGAAATTGTGGGATGAACTCGATAAATACAATCGCAATCCCACGTGTGAATGTCGTGGTTGCAAGTGCAACATTAAAGGCAAATTGGATAAGAAGCGTGATGAAGGCAAGGTGCACGATTTTCTTATGGGACTCGATCCTCAGTGAAATCTTGTTCGTTCCAATTTGTTGATGCAGGAACCTCTTCCGTCTCTTAACCGCGCCTATGCTGCCATTGTTCAAGAAGAAGGGGTGCATGGAGTCAACACCGGCAGCAACTCTGGTTCCCGTGGTGATAGCAGGTCCGAGCCTATTGGCTTTGTCGCGAAAACAGCCAATAATGTCGGCTTTAGTTCACGGTCGATGGACTCAGACAATGATGCTCGTCCTCGCTGTGAGAAGTGCAACAGGTGGGGGCATCATAAAGAGAAGTGTTTTGATATAATTGGGTATCCTAAGGGATGGAAGGAGCGAAGCAGGCAGGGCTATGGTGGTGGAGGCGGTGGAGGTCGAGGTCGTGGTAATGGTGCTGGTTGCGGTGGAGCAAATCATGCACAAGGAAGTGATGAGTCGACGGAGAATAAAGAGCAGTTCGTTAGCGTGCCTAAGGAGCAGTGGGATGCATACGTAAATAATGCCAAAGCTAATAATGCGAGTGCCTCGAGTTCTCGGATGTCTGGTAAGAATGATAATGATGTACTTTGGCTATTAGTTTCGGGTGCTACCCATCATATGACAGGTAGTAGGCATTTATTGAAGGATGTATGTAAAATTAAGTCATGTCCAGTGACTTTACCGAATGGGAAATCGTCACAGGCCCTCGAAGAAGGAAAAGTCGAATTAGGAGGCAAAATTGTTTTGAATAGTGTGCTCTTTGTTCCCGAGTTTAAGTGTAATCTTATTTCGGTTTATCAGTTAACCACCGATCTTGACTGTACTGTTCATTTTACTAATTCATCTTGTGTTATATAGGACCGCGCATCGAAGACGAAGATTGGTACGCTTGAGCAACGCGGCCGGTTGTATCTGCTTCGTGGCTCAACTGCACGTGCGTATGGGTCACAGAAGCGGGGTGATGAGGTTGGTATGTAGCATCGTAGATTGGGTCATCCTTCCAAGAAAATAGTGCAGTATTTACCTTTTATTAGTCATAAGAATAATAGTCATGATAGTAAGTTGTGTGAAATTTGTTATCGTGCCAAACAAACACGTGAGAAATTTGTTGTTAGTAATAATAAAGCTACTAGTATTTTTGAGTTGATTCATTTTGATTTGTGGGGTGATTATCGTACGCCCTCTTCTTGTGGTAGTCGTTATTTTCTGACAATAGTGGATTATTTTTCTCGTGCCGTATGGGTATATCTTATTAAAGCAAAGAGTGATGTGTCATAGTTATTGAAAAATTTTGTTGCCATGGTGAGACGTCAATTTAGCACTGATGTTAAGGTTATTCGTACGGATAATGGAACAGAATTTACTTGTTTAAAATCATTTTTTGCTGAACAAGGGATAATGCATCAAACCACTTGTGTCGGAACTTCACAACAAAACGGGAGGGTAGAGAGAAAACATCGTCATATTTTGAATGTTGCTCGTGCTCTTCGTTTTGAGTCGGGTTTACCTGTCAGTTTTTGGGGTGAATGCGCGCTAACTGCAGGATATTTAATAAATCGCACTTAGTCCATTGTGTTAAATGGAAAGACGCCATTTGAAATATTGTTTGGCAAACCGCCAATTTATGATAATATCCGTGTGTTTGGATGTCTCTGTTTTATGAAGCATTCTCGTCGTGACGGTGATAAATTTGCTTCCCGTAGTCATCGTTGTGTATTTGTGGGGTATCCTTTTGGTAAAAAGGGATGGGAAGTCTATGATATTGAATCTAAAGAATTTTTTGTGTCACGAGATGTTGTTTTTGATGAGACAGAATTTCCGTTTCGTGCCTCTGATTCCTTGTTGTCTCGAAATATTGGGGAGAATGACGTGGTGTATGATGATGTGGTGTATGATGAGGAAATATTGTTGGGTGATGAACCGGATGTTGGTAGGCCCTCGGGTGATGAGTCAATGACTCAAGGGGGGGTGCCTGGAGGTGACGTGAATGAGACCACGCAAGAACCCGAGAATGGTAGTGGTGATGCGGGTCCGAGTCATGGTGGTGCGGACGAAGTTAAGGGTGAATTGGGTCGGGGCAAGCGGCCTTATGTTCCATGGTCAAGATATGATGAGAGTGAGTACGTTACAGGTGCAGCACGTGTTGTTGAACCCGTTGAAGGTCATGATCGCTCGTTTTGATCGAATGTCTCATCTTCGTCAGGTATGCCTTATCCTTTAGCACTTTATGTAAAGTATGATCAGTTTTCAGTTTTGCATCATTGTTTTCTGACTAACCTTGATGATAATGTCGAGCCTAAGTCTTTTCGTGAAGCAGTGAGGAGTGAAATGTGGCGTCAGGCTATGCAGGCCGAGGTGGATGCTCTGGTTCGGAACGACACGTGGGAGATTGTTGACTCTCCTTCTCGTAAGAAAGTAATCGGTAATAAATGGGTGTATAAGGTGAAACTACGTGCTGATGGTTCCGTTGAGAGGTATAAGGCGCGTTTGGTTATTCTTGGTAACAAACATGAAGCTGGGATTGATTATTATGAAACTTTTGCTCCTACTGCTAAGATGGTGACAGTTCATGTTTTTTTAGCTCTTGCAGCTGCTGGTCGTTGGGAGTTGCATCGGATGGATGTGCACAATGCCTTTTTACACGGGGATTTGGAGGAGGAAGTGTACATGCGTCTTTCTCTTGGTTACTCGACCGACACACCAGGTAAAGTGTGTAAGTTAAAGAAATCTTTGTATGGGCTGCGTCAGGCTCCGCGCTGTTGGTTTGCTAAGTTATCCGCTGCTCTTGCCGTGTTTGGTTTTGTGCAATGTTTATCCGATTACTCGTTATTTTGCTATGCTAAAGGTGATGCTGTTGTTTACATTCTGGTGTATGTTGATGACTTGGTCCTTGGTTGTAATGATAATTCTCTTGTTGTCCGGGTGAGAGAATATTTGAATACGTGTTTTCATATGAAGGATATTGGAGCCCTGAAATATTTCTTGGGTATTGAGGTTGCCCGGAATTCGACTTGTATTTTTTTTGTGTCAACGAAAATACGCTCTTGATATTTTATCCGAGACAGGTATTATTGGTGGAAAGCCCGAAAACGTTCCAATGGAACAAAATCATTGGTTGTCATTGGCTAATGATGAGTTGCTAACTGAGTCGGAGAAGTATCGTCGTTTGGTTGGTCGTCTTATTTATCTTACTATCACCCGGCCAGAGCTGTCTTACCCTGTTCATATTTTGTCCACTTTTATGCAGCAGCCGCGCTTGTCTCACTGGCATGCTGCTTTGCAAGTCATTTGTTATTTGAAGAAGTGTCCTGGTCAGGGTCTGTAACACCCCCATTTATTTAGGAGCCTTTAGCAAGACATTCCCAATAAATTGGACTGTTACCATCTCGGTTGCCCGAGGTAAATGATACGGATTTAAAACAAACCAAATTACTTTAATAACTTTAACTGAAATAATGGTTTTATTACATTGCCAACCGATTAAATATAAACTTGAACATTACAATTTACTACGCAGCGGAAATTACATAAATAAAGTTGTAAGTGATCTAGACAGCAACTACGGTCCAAGTCGAGCTCACATCCCAATGCTCCCAAGTCAGCTAATCTTTAGTACCTGTCAAATCTGCTCCCCATTATGGTTCATCACAGGTGTTCACGAATACACTGTCAACCACGAGGTTGAGTAGGATAAAATACATTAAAACAACCAATCTCTCACAATTGTCAATATTACAATCTCAACTGCTCACATGTCATATAACGACATCAACCATCCACGTTATCCACCAGAGACTAAGCCTGGGGCCTTCCAATTATTCACACACGTTATCCACCAGAGACTAAGCCTGGGGCAGTCCAATCACCACTCACGTTATCCACCAGAGACTAAGCCTGGGGCAGTCCAATTCTGATAAACCATTCCACAATATAATCGTATAAAATATACAAAACTCCAACAATTAACAAAGTTAATCACTCAGTTAGCTTAATTAAATAAGAAATCATACACCAATCATCCTTTCAATACATTCACGTATTAAACACGTAAACCAGATATAGTTGAGTAGATTATCCTACCTTTTCAGCAATACTCCAATTTACGCAATCAACTAAAATATTCTTCAGTAAACCCGTCTCACAAATCCGTCACCTAAACAATTGTAAGAATAATAATAATAATTACTAATTACGAAACTCTTATAATTAATTAACTAATTATAATTATTTATATTTCATTATTTATAAATTATACAATTACGCTAATTAAAACCCCGTCTTACCCGTCGAACAACCTATTAAGGTCACCCACACATAATATAAATTATTAACAACCTTTATTATTTAAAACTATAACTAATAATAACCATCATCATCAATTTATCATTACTAATCAATTCATACAACCCCGTTTCAAACTTTGTCAAACCGTGTTACACTTGACCCCAAACAAATGACCTTTGTTTCACGATCTAACCACCACCATCACCACCCCTCTTCACCACCTACTCAACCAAACATAGCCACGGTCCATACAGCCCTAACCACCGCTACCCACACCTCCATACATGGTTCCAAACTAACGCCCTAGCTGCTACTTCTACGAACATACCAATTACCGAAAACCCGACATCGTCAACCACCGCGTATAAAGCTCCTCGCCAAAACTACCACAGCCACCAATACCACCTCTGGCCACCACCGTTGACTCCACTGTCCCACGGTGACTTCAGGGGTGGTCCCCTTTCCTCGGCATAGCCACCAACATGGCCACGGTTCCCGTCCTAAAACCGTGTTCACATCCTTCCCCTGTTTCCCTTGTTTACCGCCACCACCGTCACCAACCACCACCCATAGCCTCCCTATACCACTCACCTTGGTCGACTAACCACCCAGGTCACAACCCCACCATACCCAGGTCACGTCGAGTCCAATTGGTGGGTCAAAATAAGGGTTCGATTCCCCTGGTTCAACCCGCTACAGCCCAAACCCGCCACCTTTAAACGCCCCAATAACCACCAACGTCAGGTCAAAGACGGTCAGAGAAGGGTTAGACGGAGTCACGGTGGTCCAGTGCTGGCCTAGGGTCAAGGTCACGACTTCATGGTTGTTCGTACAGTGGTATACGGTGGTGTTAAAGTCCACATTAAAACGTTATAACAAAAACAATTGAGTTTAAGACGGTTTACCTTTTATCGCTAATTGCTCTTTAATTCTCTCCTTCTTTCTGTTAGATCTCTTCCTTCTTCCTTAATAAATTATTTTTCAGATTTCTTTGTATTTATAGCTAGGTTTAGGATGTGTAATACACTAATTAGGAAACCATTATAAATTACCTTATTACTATTATAATTATGAAATACAATTATTATTATTATTATTATTATTATAGCATATTTACCAATTATTATTATTATTATTATTATTATTATAGCATATTTACCAATTATTATTATTATTCTATGAATTATCATATATTGTTATTATTCGGTTATCATCCCGACTCATTATTCTATTAACTTATTAATTATTTTCGTCTAACAACATAATCCGTAATCATTATAATTAATAAATATAACTAATTTATAAAATATGATTTATAAAATATAATTAAAATACGGGGTATTACAGTCTTTCCCCCTTAAAATGAACTTCGTCCCGAAGTTCAAAATGCTACAAAAGGCTTATGAAACTATAATACATCTAAATGCCATTTCAACTAATTATTATTGCAACACAATCAACTTACTTAATCATTATCAAACTATATCATACTTATCAAAATATATCCCAAAATTAACTCAAAACACGAAAATGTATCACATAATAAACTTAAAACATGAGGTGTCACATTCTACCCCCCTAAAAAATAAACTTCGTCCCGAAGTTTCGGAACTACTACTACTTTATTGAAACTACAAACAACTTAATACTTATATAAATGAGAAGAGTCTAATCCTCTCAATTAAACTAGTTACCCTTCTCCTCATTCCTTTGTACTGTACTAGCTGTTCCAAATGTCTTCCCACCATTACTCTGACCACCTTCATTGCCCTGCCTATTGTTGTAGCTCCTCTGAGTACTCCATTGCCCTGCATTTCTATTGCTGCCTATACTCTGTATTGGAGTTTGGTAGTTTCTTTGGTTTTCATTCCCATAACCTCCATTTCCATTGCCACCTCCTTGCTTGCCCAAATTTACTCTACAATCTATGATCTTATGTCCCAACTTACCACACCTGAAACAACTACCAACAAAATCTCTACTAGCCACCGACCGACTATCACTCCCACGGTTCACTCCTCCCATCGGTGCACTATTAGCAAAGTAAGAGTGGTATTGGTTAAAATTTTGTTTCTTACTCCCAACATTCTCACTAGAAGACTCAACCTTTCTTTTCTCACTCTTTCCCTTCTTCTCCTCCTTCTCCCTCCTCTCTTCCTTTAACATATCTCAATCCTCTCCGCATGCCCACTTTCGTTGATAAACATCATCCATGGTACTTAGTTGACCAGCTGCAAGCCTCTTCTTAATAGTGGTTGTTAATCCTTTTTCAAATCTAAGTGCCAACATCTCATCACTAAAATTCAAATCAGCTACATATTCTGACAATTCCATAAACCTGTTATAATAAGTCTCTACTGTCATCTCCTCAGTCATCTTGAAAGAATCAAATTCAGCTCTCATCTTACTCCTAATATGTTCTGGTACAAATACAGCTCTCATATTCTCCTTGAAACCCTTCCAAGTGATAAAAGGTTCATCACTCTCCCTCCAAGCTTCCCTTAAGACTTCCTTACTACGATTCCACCACAAACCCGCTTTTCCTCTCAAATAGTAAGCAGCTTGATCTACTTGCAACTCCTCAGGACATCCTAGCAACTCAAAAAGGTTATCAAACTCCCTATGCCAATCCCCAAGTAAAGATGGTTTACCTAATCCGTCATATTTCGTTGGGTTGTGTCTTGCGATACTAGTGCTCATCTTTGCTGGATCCTGAACTGACCCCTTAGCCTTCAGAGCCGCAGTCAAAGCCTCATTCATTGATATCAAATGGTCAATCTCCTCTTGAGACATGGTAGAAGGTGTAGGTGTAGATCTCTTTGGAGGCATGGTTCTATAAAGTAAAACAAGACAACATAAGCTTCTACCCGAGAAAAGATGGCTAAACATTTTAAATATTTTATACTTACAAAACAAGGTTTGATCAATTCTATCCTTTCTCACCCCGCTTTAGGTCCTCCTATCATCACTCCTACCTCCCAATTATCATAAGTTAGGAATCGACAAAACATTTATATTAAACTTTTGGTAAACTCGCGTTTTTCGGAAATCAAAGTCAATCTGTAACTTTCAAAAATCACCATTAAATAACCCTTACGTTTTACATTGAGTTTTTATACTTTCCAGAAAAAAATAAAGAGTTTTCAAAACATGGGAAAAAGAATCAAGTCCAAATCTCGAACAACCATTTTATAAAGATTTTTACAATTCAGTGGGTCGAAACAAAAACTGATCAGCAATTTGTCAAAAACTTTGGTCAACTTGTAAAAATCACTATTAATTGTCAAAAATTTAACTTGCAACGTGCCTTATCAATATGGAAACATATTTGAATCTTTTAAACATTAGAGTTGGAATTACGCCGAAATATTAAGTACGTATTAAATGACAAATTTTACAAAATTGTTTGTCGAAGGCATAACTGCACAGGAATATTCTGACCACTGTCCACTAAATTATTTATTTCTCCCAAACCGTAAAACTTTTAAACATGAGACCAACGGAGTTGGTAATCTAACTCATTGGGTTATCACTCATAAAAATTACAACCTTGTATGATAAATGGAGGTCAAATGGAAACTAAATCAAATAGGGGTAAAATCTGACGGAATAAAGTTCAGCTCTAGGTTCCTTTCTACTAGGTCACAAGCCCTTATTAACACCCTCCTACTCCTATATCAACACAACTTGGTCGATAAACTTTCACACACGACCAGTATATACTCTAAAGCATTCATATCACAAGCTTAATCATTTCATAATATATTTTAAATAACATGGCTTTGGGATTCACACAACCACATATCACTAGACATGATTCGACTATCACACAACGTTCAACCATATAATCAATATCAATTTATAATTACTTTCATGCTCATGATCAAAACAATTCAACACCAACTCCTCATTTCATCCATTCCACATCCCTTAAAATCAAGGTTACGTCCCGTAAACTCAGTCATCAATGAAAACAATATTCAAACAAAGCAACCAAAACTCCTACGACAAAATAAACAATATCCATTTTAAATTACCCCACTCTGTAATATCTCTCAAGGAAACCGGTTCAAAACTGAAAGGGCCAGAAGTTTGGTGTGAGGGGGCCCCTAACTCATCCCAAGCTTAAGTGGGCTCCTAACAGTTTCTACCCGGGTTCATTTTATTAGACACATCCTATGTTCATTATTGTTCATTGGTTAGGCTTGAGGATCGTTTCGCTCTGATACCACTTTGTAACACCCCCATTTATTTAGGAGCCTTTAGCAAGACATTCCCAACAAATTGGACTGTTACCATCTCGGTTGCCCGAGGTAAATGATACGGATTTAAAACAAACCAAAGTACTTTAATAACTTTAACTGAAATAATGGTTTTATTACATTGCCAACCGATTAAATATAAACTTGAACATTACAATTTACTACGCAGCGGAAATTACATAAATAAAGTTGTAAGTGATCTAGACAGCAACTACGGTCCAAGTCGAGCTCACATCCCAATGCTCCCAAGTCAGCTAATCTTTAGTACCTGTCAAATCTGCTCCCCATTATGGTTCATCACAGGTGTTCACGAATACACTGTCAACCACGAGGTTGAGTAGGATAAAATACATTAAAACAACCAATCTCTCACAATTGTCAATATTACAATCTCAACTGCTCACATGTCATATAACGACATCAACCATCCACGTTATCCACCAGAGACTAAGCCTGGGGCCTTCCAATTATTCACACACGTTATCCACCGAGACTAAGCCTGGGGCGGTCAATCACCACTCACGTTATCCACCGAGACTAAGCCTGGGGCGATCCAATTCGATAAACCATTCCACAATATAATCGTATAAAATATACAAAACTCCAACAATTAACAAAGTTAATCACTCAGTTAGCTTAATTAAATAAGAAATCATACACCAATCATCCTTTCAATACATTCACGTATTAAACACGCAAACCAGATATAGTTGAGTAGATTATCCTACCTTTTCAGCAATACTCCAATTTACGCAATCAACTAAAATATTCTTCAGTAAACCCGTCTCACAAATCCGTCACCTAAACAATTATAAGAATAATAATTATAATTACTAATTACGAAACTCTTATAATTAATTAACTAATTATAATTATTTATATTTCATTATTTATAAATTATACAATTACGCTAATTAAAACCCCGTCTTACCCGTCGAACAACCTATTAAGGTCACCCACACATAATATAAATTATTAACAACCTTTATTATTTAAAACTATAACTAATAATAACCATCATCATCAATTTATCATTACTAATCAATTCATACAACCCCGTTTCAAACTTTGTCAAACCGTGTTACACTTGACCCCCAAACAGCCTTTGTTTCACGGTCTAACCACCACCATCACCACCCCTCTTCACCACCTACTCAACCAAACATAGCCACGGTCCATACAGCCCTAACCACCGCTACCCACACCTCCATACATGGTTCCAAACTAACGCCCTAGCTGCTACTTCTACGAACATACCAATTACCGAAAACCCGACATCGTCAACCACCGCGTATAAAGCTCCTCGCCAAAACTACCACAGCCACCAATACCACCTCGGCCACCACCGTTGACTCCACTTTGTCCCACGGTGACTTCGAGGGTGGTCCCCTTTCCTCGGCATAGCCACCAACATGGCCACGGTTCCCGTCCTAAAACCGTGTTCACATCCTTCCCCTGTTTCCCCTGTTTACCGCCACCACCGTCACCAACCACCACCCATAGCCTCCCTATACCACTCACCTTGGTCGACTAACCACCCAGGTCACAACCCCACCATACCCAGGTCACGTCGAGTCCAATTGGTGGGTCAAAATAAGGGTTCGATTCCCCTGGTTCAACCCGCTACAGCCCAAACCCGCCACCTTTAAACGCCCCAATAACCACCAACTTCAGGTCAAAGACGGTCAGAGAAGGGTTAGACGGAGTCACGGTGGTCCAGTGCTGGCCTAGGGTCAAGGTCACGACTTCATGGTTGTTCGTACAGTGGTATACGGTGGTGTTAAAGTCCACATTAAAACGTTATAACAAAAACAATTGAGTTTAAGACGGTTTACCTTTTATCGCTAATTGCTCTTTAATTCTCTCCTTCTTTCTGTTAGATCTCTTCCTTCTTCCTTAATAAATTATTTTTCAGATTTCTTTGTATTTATAGCTAGGTTTAGGATGTGTAATACACTAATTAGGAAACCATTATAAATTACCTTATTACTATTATAATTATGAAATACAATTATTATTATTATTATTATTATTATTATAGCATATTTACCAATTATTATTATTATTATTATTATAGCATATTTACCAATTATTATTATTATTCTATGAATTATCATATATTGTTATTATTCGGTTATCATCCCGACTCATTATTCTATTAACTTATTAATTATTTTCGTCTAACAACATAATCCGTAATCATTATAATTAATAAATATAACTAATTTATAAAATATGATTTATAAAATATAATTAAAATACGGGGTATTACAGGGTCTTTTGTTTCGCATCAACAATAATTTGGAGTTGTCTATTTATTGTGATGCGGATCATGCGAGTTGTCCTCTTTCTCGTCGTTCTTTAACAGCTTATTTTGCGTTTTTGGGTGGCTGTCCGATTTCTTGGAAGACGAAGAAGCAGCCTACAGTGGCGTGTTCATCTGCTGAGGCTGAGTATCGTGCAATGGCTGCTGCTACTTGTGAGGTTAAGTGGCTGCGTGGTTTATTTTGTTTTCTCCGTATTCCAGTTACTCGGCCAGCTGTACTGTTTTGTGATAGTCAGTCAGCGTTGTCTATTGCTCGTAATCATGTGTTTCACGAGCGTACGAAGCATATTGAAGTGGATTGTCATCTTGTACGCGACGCTATTAATGATGGTGTTATTTGCCCCTCGTATGTTCATACGTCTTAGCAGGTTGCTAATATTCTCACAAAAGCTCTTGGTGGTCGTCAGTTTGAGTTTTTATTGTCCAAGTCCAGCGTGTTTGATCCCCACGCTCCGACTTGAGGGGGGGTGTTACGGAATATATTGTATTATATGGTGGTCGTAGTATATGAGTTGGATATCTTGTATTATGGTAAATATGTTATATGGGTTGATATGGTTTCCTAAACTGATTAGGGTTGTATGAGTATATAATGTAACGTTGTGCAGTCAATACAATTAACACAATTATTCCAAACCCTATTTTTTGCCAAGTATCATCTTAACTTGACTGGGTCATAAAAACAGTAAAACATGGATGGAACTAATTAGAACGAATTAATTGCAAGATTAATTATGAGATTAATGATACAAATTAACAAACTAATCAAATTAATTAGGTTAAACAGATTATTAACGAAGAACCAATGATGATGACGATAAATAACAGATGCAAATATATCAACGATGAATTCCGGAGACTCAATATGGATGAATGGAACCTCAAAACATCCGAATTGATTTTAATGATGAAAACCCGCAAATATGGATTATAAGGGATTTAAGTCGGGAAATTGAAAGATGAATTAATTAAAAGTGATTTACATGTTAAAATTATCATGCTAGAAATTACCGTGTTAATGAACAATTGACAATTGAAAGCAAAGAAAGACAATCAGACAAACAAAAGACGAAAGAAGAAGAAAGAAAGCAGGAACTGCGGCAGCCTCAGGAAGAGGCGCAGCAGGTGTTGCGTCCCTTCGAAGAGGCGCAGCAGTTGCTGCGTCCTTTCTCGACATTTGTCTCTTGTTAATCCGTAAAAAAGGTTTAAAACAAGGTTTTATAAATCGGTTTTGAATGTGTTTTCGACGTAAATCTTACAATAATGATTACAAAAATAGAGTACAATAATAAAAGATGGGATTTACACCCTCAGACTTACATGTTTGATGAAACGAGATTAACTAAGTTAACGTTTAGTGATGCTCGACTCGAATGTACGACGAAAGTGCTCTCTAAGAGGAAGTTAGACAAAGTTGATTAAGTTGATTGATGTGGAGTTAGTCAAATTGGTCGGTCATGCAAAACGAGGCTGGTACTCAGAAAGATCCGAGCTTAGGTGGTCGAAAGTTCAAGCACGTAGACGCCAAAAAGCAAGAGAATGGTCTTAGAATGCAAAGGGAGAAGAGAATGACGGACACTCGCGTGAGAAATATAAGGACCAAAGGTCTCTATTTATACTAATCACACGGAGGCATTAGGGTTTAGGAGAAGCTTTGGAAGTGAATCTCGAAAAGATTTGAAAATACGCAGAAAAGAACTAGGGAAGAGGCGCAGCAGCTACTGCGTCTCTTGGAAGAGGCGCAACACCTGCTGCGTCCTTTCCCAAGTGGTTTCCTCCTCTGGAAGAAAGATTTCCGTGTTTCTATTATGGAATTGCGGTTTGATCTCAATTTTCTTAATATTTTATATAATATTTCCGAGATATAATTTGCCAAAGAACTGTTGTCTACATGAATTTGATAACCAATGTTTCCGCCATTGGTATAGTCATGTAATGTCATTATGCACATGTCCTAGATGAATTAAATGCTTGGAGCACGATAAGTCGATAACAAGTTAACCCATATGAGTCATTGGTAAGCCTCAAGGAACCGTCAAGAATTCTCAAGGAGAACTAATGGTCTGTTCTGGAGTTTGGAAGGATACTTAGTTGTGTGTTAAGAGGTTACACCAACTCAAGTTTCCGAACTCATTAGGATTTATGAAAATCCTAGGCTGATTTTATTGACCTAAGAAGTAAATGACTAAAAAGAGTGTTTTATTGTCATCCATTGCAAGATTCTACGAAATTAACCTAAGTACGGTGTGATTAAGTGGTGTACGTTAAAACTATAAGTAGTGTTGTCCACCGAAACCCACATCACAAGTTATGTGATAACAGTAAGAGCTTCTTTTAAGCTTAAGAACCTATGTCTAGTATGAAGTCAAGACATGTACTTAGTAAAATTCAGGCTATAAGGGATAACATGAAATTGAAGGAAATCACAATTCACAAAGTTTGAACCCTTGGACATGTGGTATGTTCACAAGCTGAACTTTTATTGCGTTGAGCAAGTGCATTAGTACACTTATGATTATAAGACATTGACTGGTAATATGGTATTGACTACTCATGTGTGATAATCACATTTATTGTTTGAGTTATCGTTAACTCATCTTGTACTTTGTTACATCCAAATGGGTTGTTGAGACAATATTGAACCCCATTAAAGTGAACTAGATTAACATAGTATTCGCCCTAGTTACTTATATGAGGTGACATCTCGAAGCAACTAGAGTGTGATGCGATTGATGGCAAGTTCAAGTGCCATAAAGTCATAAGAGATGACTAGTCGATCTTATAGGTAAACTGTGAGGGACACTCTGTCGGGCTTATGACCGCTTATAGAGTTTTGGCAATTTTTATAGCTTGGTCGTGGCGAGAGCTACTATGGTATTCATATAAGTCGATTCTTTGACTACTGACTGTTCGCCTAAGATGGCACAGTTTCAGAGTGACTTTGATTTATATTCGGCGACCTTCGTAATTAGGGTATAATGGGCATGTTTTGGGTCATGATGAGCTGTGGCTAATCGAAGGGAAGATTGCAATAGGAATTGTCCAACCCCCGTTAGGGTTATCTTATATCTCAAGGCCACTTGAGGAGCAATGAACTGGAAATGCGTGGCCACGTTCGGAAGGTATCTATGGTAGATAATTCCGGTCGGACAATTATTCTCCAGATCGAGGAAACCACTCAAGATATGATCAAATGCAAGTATGACCTGCAAGACACCTTGCATTGAGTGGGAGATAGTAATAGGACAAGAGAATTGGTGACGCACACTTGTCGCGGACAGGTGGGAGATTGTTGGAGTATGTGTCCTCGACAATAATGCGATCACATGTTTAAATCTCATATTAAGAATACTTAAGGGAAAGTAACATTTTATTGTCAACT
This sequence comes from Silene latifolia, assembly GCF_048544455.1. Classification (NCBI taxonomy): domain Eukaryota; kingdom Viridiplantae; phylum Streptophyta; class Magnoliopsida; order Caryophyllales; family Caryophyllaceae; genus Silene; species Silene latifolia. Next base: position 100,163,548 of record NC_133537.1, on the reverse strand, counting down.
GGTCCACATTAATCGGTAATGATTAGCTGACTAGAGTTTGACATTGCTGTCGTATGACGGTTGTGATCAGTTGATCCCTTAAGGTCATACCTCTAGGGAAACATTCTTAATTGACTAATTAATTAATTGTATGATGATACAAGTTAATTAATTCCTTAAATATGAACGAATGGTTTTGTGAGTTATAATACGTATCTTATTGTAATTCGATTAAATAAGATTCGTAATAAGTAATTAAATTGTTTTATTACTTAGGTTATTATTGTTTATGAAACAATTGATGAAAGAATGAATTGCTTATTATAAATACCACTACAACGAAAATGCGGGAAACTGACCGAAAAATTAAGCCCATACTGACGGCCTTTCCGTCGGTATTTCAATTTCCTGATGGAAATTCCGTCAGGAATCAGGGTTAGCTTATTTCGTCATTAAAAAACCTGTCCTGACGGAATTTCCGTCAGTCTTTCAAAATACTGACGGATCTGTGACGGGAAATCCGTCTTTATTTTCAGCCCCAAAGTGACGGAATTTCCGTCAGTTTTTTAAAATTACTGACGGAAATTTCGTCAGTAACCCGTGTTTTCTGACGGCCTCTTTTTTCCGTCGGTAGGGCCGTCACTAACCCGCGTTTTTTTTGTAGTGTACAAGTAGTTGTGATTTATAATTCTTTGACCCATTTTAGTAATTTTAATTGTGAATTACTAGTTAATTTTTGTATGTGTTTTTTTTAATTTATATAATGATTTTTAATTTGTTGAAAATGCATTATTTAAATAATATGTCTAGTAACATGTCCCATTTGTCACACAATACAAATTAAGTAATTGACAAAGTTAAAATGGATCCATTTTACACAATTGAACAGTGTAAATGGAAGAGATGGGAGGATTTGTGCTTAAGTTACTTTAAATTAGTGGGTAACATAATGATTACCTACTAATCATAGGTATGCATACCTATACTCTTGAGAAGAGAAAACTGAAAATGCATTGGGCACTCTACCCATGCAAAACCGGTGGCCTTCTCCATAATACACTTTAGTAGTGTATTTTATTTTCACACTAATTCATTCCAATAAGTTAAGAACTTGATAATTAACTTATCTCTCTAGTATTTTTGATAAACAACACTAGAAAATAACTCACTAAAATTTCTAATATTATTTATATATTACTAGAAGTAGTAATCACTTAATATTAGTATTTTTAAGGGGACAAATATTAATTTCTAGTAACAAAATTAATATTTGTATTAAGAAGGATTTCCTTGGTACAATCCTTAAGGAGTAGATCTTGCAATTAGATCTAAGGTTTTTGGGGCATTTGGATTATTCTTAAGAAGACTAACTTGGTAGGAGACCAATTTAGTATAAACCATTTTCGGCCTACTTGTAAGAATGACTAAATTCTTCTCTTTTACTCTAATAGTTATGCATGCATAAGTTCCTTTAAATTTTATGACTAAACTTATAAACACTTAGATATTAGAGGGGTCTAATAAGAGATATATGAATCTTTCACGGAATTGGGCTTAGCTAGTAATAAGCCATTGGGCCGTGTGATATATATAAGTGGGTTGATTATATTAGGCCTAGTATGAGTATTGGTCGCGATTTGAAAAGGGATTTAATAATAATAAGAATAAGAATAAGAATAATAATATTGGTAATTCCTATAATAATTAGAATAAGGTAATAGTTTCCTAATTGGCCTCATATACTCTCTAAACCTAGATTATAAATACTAAGATATTTGAAAAATAATTCACAAAGATAGAAGAAGGAGATTTAAAGCACGGAAGGAGCAATTAGCGATAAAAGGTAAAACCGTCTTAAATCCAATTCGTTTTATAAAGCTTGTAAACCGTGACTTTTGTTACCACCATACATCACCATAGGGGCAACCATGAAGTCGTGACTTTGACCCTAGGCTAGCAATGGACCACCGTGACTCCGTCTGACCCTTCTCTGACCTTCTTTGACCTGACCTTCGTGGTTATTCGAGCGTTTAAAGGTGGCGGGTTAGGTGTTATGCGGGTTTGTGTCAAGGGAATTGAACCTTAAATTTGACCCACCAATTAGATGAGTCTTGATCTCGGCATGGTAGGGTTGTGGTGTGGTGGTTGAGTCGACCTTGGTGGAGGTGTCAAGGGGGTGGCAGTTAGTGGTTAGTGACGGTGGTGGCGGCAAAACAGGGGAATTGATGTGTCCATCTTAAGACGAGTTTCGTGGCCATGCTTCCGACAATACCGGGGAAAGGGGACCACCTCTGTAGTCACTGTGGGACAATGGTGTCAACGGTTGTGGCAAGAGGTTGTAGTAGTGGCTGTGGTGGTAATGGTGAGGAGTTTTATACACGGTAGAGGGAGGTGGTTTGGTTGTTGATGTCGAGTAGAGGAGGGAGTAAGGGCGAGCGTTTCTGGGCTATTAGTGGTGGTTTGACGGGTGGTCAGAGGGTGTTTGGGTGCGACGTGGTGGAGGTAGGAGGTAGCTGGGTTGGGAGGTTGCCTTGGTGGCTTGTGGTGACGGAATGAAGGGAGTTTATGGGTGTTGTTGGGCACGGTTTTGAAACCGTGTACATGGGGTAATTGGGTTATTGTGACGGGTTTTTCTTTGGGCTGTTCGGGTTTTTTTTTAATCGGGTTTCTATTACCGTAATCCTCTAATAATAAAAATAATTAATTAATTTGAATAATAAATAAAAATAGAATGTAATAATTAATAATTGGTAGAAAATTATTATATTTATGTTAGGTAACGATTTGTGAAGAAATTATAATCGGGTTCGGTTGCTTTAATTATTTGGATCGCATGGGCTACTTATTTGGAATTGCTTGCCAGGTAGGGATAAATCCTACACAACTCTTGTTTATTAATGTTCGGTATGGTGAATTATATATATTGAAGTGAGATTGATCATATGTTGATAAGTGAATTATTCATTGGTTGATATTATTGTATTTGTTGGAAGGGAGAATTATATTACATTGTGTTGGTTGTTATTAATAATTGTGATGAGGTGAATTAATTGCTATCGTTGATTGTGTATGTGGAAATTGTGATAAGCTGTGCTACAGTCAAATGTACGTTATTGAGAGAGTTTGTACTCTGGGGTGAATGGTAATATGTACGTTGTGAGGGAGGGGTACTATTACATGATGGTGGTATATTGTTGAGGGAGAGGAACCAAAGTAATGAGCACGTTGTTAAGGGAGGTGTGCTAAGTCATGAAAAGGAGCACGTTGTTAAGGGAGTAGTGCAATGTAAATGGAATTGGATTGCCTATCGTATGTTCTTCTTGTTAGTATTTATTCCTACTCAACCTTGTGGTTGACTGTGTATTCGTGAACACCTGTGATGAACCATAATGGGGAGCAGATTTGACAGGTACTAAAGATTAGCTGACTTGGGAGCTATGGGATGCGTGAGGACTTGGCCAACCTACCTAGAAGTCTAGACCACGTAGATTATTAGATCACTTTATTTCCGCTGCGAGTTGTACTTTATTTTATATTAAGTTTTGGTTAAGTTGTAATAAACATGTAATTTCTAAATTTTATTTAAAGTACTTTGGTTTATTGTACTTTGTTATTCACTACCTCGGGAAACCGAGATGGTAACGCTCTCATTTACTTAAGATATCTAGCTAAAGGCTCCTGAATAAATGAGGGTGTTACAAAGTGGTATCAGAGCAATACGATCCTCAGGCCTAACCAATGAACAATAATTAACCTATAGGATGTGTCTAATAAAATGAACCAGGGTAGAAACTGTTTAGGAGCCCTTTATTAGGTTAGAGAGACGTCCTTGATCTGACCCTTCCAGTTTTGAACCGGTTACCTTGAGCGATATTAAAGTGTGGGGTAATTTTAAATGAATATCATTTATTTCGTCTTAGGAATTTTTGTTTGCTTTATATGAGTACTGTCTTCATTGATGACTGCGGTTACGGGGACGTAACCTTGCTTTTAAGGAGAGTGGAATGTGATATTTTAAGCATTGGTATAAGCATGTGGATATGAGAAAAGTATGTTGTCATGTATGTGGGAGGCGTAATTTTGATTAATATGTGAAGTATTACGGAAAATGCGTTAAATTTTGAAGGATGTGATTTTGGTTGATTTCTCGGAATTTTACCCTTAATTGCTTTGGCTGTCATTTATTACCTGTTTAATATATGTGCATGGAAATTTTATGTGTGATATCCTTGTGAGTTAGCTTTCATATGTGGTTGGTTTCATGCTTAAATAATATACCGTTTAGGAATAATAAATATTTTAGTGGACATTTGTCAGAATATTCCTGTACGGTTATATTTTCGTTCCATGTTTTGTAAAACTTGCCATTTAAGATTTACTTATCGTTTATGTATGATTCTAACTCCACTGTTTAAAAGATTCGTATATGTTTCTAAATTGATAAGACCCGTTGCAAGATTTTATTTTGACGATTTATAGTGACTTTTACAAGTTGACCTAAGATTATGACAAGTTGCTGTAAAATTTCTGTTTCGACCAAATAACTTGTTAAATTCATTGTAAATTGATCTTATAAGCTTTGGCCTTGATTCTTTCTCTCCTGAATTGTTAACTCTCTATATTCGTTTTTTCTAAAAGTATAAGTGCTCAAGAGGTAATTATGTTATTAATTATTAATTATTTTTGGAAATTATAACAGGTTTTATTATCCTTGAAAAATGTAACTTTTGTTTCTTATCTCTTGCACATTGATATTTTGACGTTGTAAATTATGTGAAGTAGAATGACATGTCTAGTGATATGCGGAATGTGTTGCCCTAAGCCTATATTTATATTAGTTGCATCCATGTTTAAGTTAGACACGTTGGGAAGAATTAAAATGAACAAGTAATAAATTTAAATCAATTATGAAGGAATGGTGGGTAGTAAAGAAGTTAAATTTAAATAAGGAGTAGTTCGAATATACTATATAATGTGGTTTTGCTATTTAGAACTAAATCGAAGATTGTTGTTATTCCTTTATCCAACAATTGATGTTGTGTTAAAAATAATAGTTGTCTTATGTTACAATGTGTATTACATGTTTTTTGATGTTATAACAAATGGTTTGTTTTGTTCTTGTTGTTTGATATTCCGAACTTCGAGGACGAAGTTAATTTTTTGGGGGAAGGAATGTTACTTCAAATGTTTTGAGTTATTATTGTGACATCTTGTGATAAGATTGGTGTAGTTGATAATCGTAAATGGATAATTGTGTTATCATAAGTTGGAATGGTGCTCAGTTGTGTGGATGTTTATAGATGTTGTTATACTATGTCTGGGCGAACTTTGGGACGAAGTTCATTTTAAGGAGGGAAGACTGTAACACCCCATAATTTAATAATAATTTATGGGAGTAATTTATGTAATTTAAATAATTGATTAATGGCATTTATAATAATAATTGCAAGTATGATGTTAATTAAATAATAAAGTAAGTAAGCAATTCGGGAATTGGACTTAGCTAGTATTAAGGCCTTGGGTCGTGTGTTATAGATCAGTGGGCTGATTATATTAGACCTAGTATGAGTATTGGTCGGTATTTGAAACGGGATTTAATAATAATAATAATAATGATAATAATAATAATAATAATAATAATAATAATAATAATAATAATAATAATAATAATAATAATAATAATAATAATAATAATAATAATAATAATAATAATAATAATAATAATAATAATAATAATAATAATAATAATAATAATAATAATAATAATAATAATAATAATAATAATAATAATAATAATAATAATAATAATAATAATAATAATAATAATAATAATAATAATAATAATAATAATAATGGTAATTCCGATAATAATTAGAATAAGGCAATAGTTTCCTAATTGGCCTCATATACTCTCTAAACCTAGACTATAAATACTAAGATATCTGAAAAATAATTCACAAAGATAGAAGAAGGAGATTTAAGAGACGGAAGGAGAAATTAGTGATAAAAGGTAAAACCGTCTTAAATTCAATTAATTTTATAAAGCTTGTAAACCGTGCCTTTTGTGACCACCATACATCACCATAGGGACAACCATGAAGTCGTGACTTTGACCCTAGGCTAGCAGTAGACCACCGTGACTCCGTCTGACCCTTCTTTGACCGTCTTTGACCTGGCCTTGGTGGTTATACATGCGTTTAAAGGTGCCGAGTTAGGTGTTATGTGGATTTGTGTCGAGGGAATTGAACCTTAAATTTGACCCACCAATTGGACGAGTCTTGATTTGGGCATGGTGGGTTGTGGTGTGGTGGTTGAGTCGACCTTGGGGGAGGTGTCAGGGGGGTGGCAGATGGTGGTTGGTGACGATGGTGGCGGCAAAACAGGGGAATTGATGTGTCCATCTTAAGTCGAGTTTCATGGCCATGCTTGCGACTGTACCGGGGAAAGGGGTCCACCCCTGGAGTCACTGTGGGACATTGGTGTCAACGGTGGTAGCCAGAGGTGGTAGTGGTGGCTGTGGTGGTATTGGCGAGGAGTTTTATACACGGTGGAGGGAGGTGGTTTGATTGTTTATGTCGAGTAGAGGAGGGAGTTAGGGCGATCGTTTCTGGGCTATTGGTGGTGGTTTGACGGGTGGTAATGGGTGTTTAGGTGCATCGTGGTGCAGGCAGGAGGTAGCTGGCTTGGGTGGTGGCCGTGGTGGCTTGTGGTGCCGGGATGAAGGGAGTTTATGGGGTTTATTGGGCACGGATTTTGAAGAGTCTATCACAGCCGAAATACTCGAGAGGAAGGGGGGGGAGATGAATTGAGTATTTAAAAACTTATATCCACTTTTACTTAAAGTTTATTGATTAAACTTTAACTAACTAACTAAGTGATTAAGAACGTAATGAAATAAACGAAAAGAGAAACTGCAAGGACACACGATTTTGAAGTGGTTCAGCTTCACACGTCGAAGCCTACATCCACTATTCTCGATTAATAATTTTAGTACCTTTCTCCGGATTACAAAATTATCAACCCAACTCGTATAGCAAACTCTAGCTATAACTCAATTTGAATATCACTAGATATTCGATTTGACTATCTTAAGTTACGAAGAAAGCACTTGATTGTTCTTCTAAGTCTTCACACAATTGAACGAGTAAGAATCAATATGAATCACTATTATCCAATAACGTAACTTAAAAAGTAATTGCAATAAAGAACAACACGACTTTTCAAATCAATTTTCGATTGCAAAATAATGATAAACTTAATTTGTTTGCGAGGATATTTTAAAGCTCAAAGTTGAAAAGTAATTTGAAAGAATGAATAAGTGCTTGTATTTATAGTAGAGAGGAGATCTAGGTTTAGGAAGAAAACCCTAGATGTCGTGTGTGTGTCGTGAGAGGCAAGAAAGAGATTAGGTCAAATCTTCCTTAATCTTGGAAAGTAAGAAGGAATAAAAATAATATAAGGAGATAAGAAATCTATAACAAATATTATTTTGATCTACTTTAGTTCTTATCCAAGTAAGAAAAAGATCTTAATCTATTTATTTATTCTAATAATATCATACCAAAAGATATGGAATAAATATAAGGAGATAAAATATATTTAACAAATATTTTATCTAAGATCTTTACCTAAACCCTAGATCTCGTGTAGATTAGGAAAGAAATAAGATCTATCCTTTTCCTATTATAATCCAACACTATTTTAGATAAAAGATACAAAATATTTATAAGGAGATAAAATATCTCTAACAAATATTTATTTAAGATCTTTACCATAAAACCCTAGATACTATATAGATCACGTGTGAAGTATATTGTAAGTAGGAGATCTAATTTTAACCTAATAATATCTTTATATAATGGAAAAGAATAAATCAAATAATATATGAACATAAAATATCTTAACCAAATATTATTACTAAGATTTATTCCAAACCCTAACTTGCACAAAGTGTATTCGAATAAGGAAGAAAAACGGCTCATAGGCCGGCCGGCCACCCAAACCGAAACCCTAGCTAAGATACTAGGTTAGATAATTAGGATTTAGATATGAATTAAAGGAAAACCCTAGATAGCATGACAACTCATAAGTTGTTTTACTAATCAATAGGACAATCTCAAACTCATTTGATCTAATCATGTCCCAAATCTCACTCTACTATAAACATACTTTTATTTAAAGATTTTATTATTTAAGCTTTAAAAAATATATTTTAAAAACATTAAAATCATGTTCTTTATATTGCAGGTCAAAGTTATAGTAGAATCACCTATAACTTTGAGTTCAACTAGTAAAGTTATAACTAAAACAGCTATAACATTACTAGTCAAGATTACTTCTAAAATTACCGTTATCGAATGATGACCTATACTAGCTAATATTCCTGGAGATCTTCAGTAGTAGAATCATCTCTTTATCTTGATCATAAGCTCTGCATCTTGAGCTTGTTAAAGACTTCTTTTGCTTGAGTTATCATCATCCTTGAAACTTGTTACAGTTACTATGACGCTTTAAGAATCTTCAATGTTATAGCTCAATCTTCTATAACATCACTTGAACGATGCTTCACAAATCTTCAATGTTATAGCCAAGGATGCTATAACATTGCTTGCTAAACTTGTAAACCTAAGTCAATCTAACAAAGACTAAACAAAAGGTTACGAGCAAGGGTATATGTAAAACGAAGCATATACTTGTCATTATCCAGACTTAAATCATATATCTATATGGTCCAACAAATTCCCCCTTTTTGATGATGACAAGTCTCTTACGATTTGTGACTACGTGTAAGTTCCCTCTCAACATAATACTATAAAAGTCATAGTCAGTTGAACGCAAGAACAAACCGCATCTAAGGTCCTTAAGAGATTAAAGGTTCTGACAAGGAGCAAGCTTAGGCAAATACTTAAGTCACGATCATTTCTTCCCCCTCTTGACATCATCGAAAAGACGAGAACAGACATAAAACGACTAGAATGATATCAACCGAGGCAAGAAATAAAAATTAATCAAAGCCTATATTATAGCATAAGAACGACTTCAACATAAGCAAGCTCTACATATAAAGTGTGTAATACAAACCAAGATGAGTATATATTTTGTATGAGAGAATGAAAATAGTCACTCACCTAACTACGACCTACAAAAGCATGCATGCAATCTAACATGATAGATATCTCTAGCGACCGTACATATACACTCCAACCAATCGAGGTCCAAAACACATGCCGAGGACTTACAAAGTAATGTGAGGTGAGGTAATTGGGTAAGAAGGGGCAAAATAATTTGGATATGTGGAGGTAAAAGCCAAGCTAGAACCGATCACAATGAAAAGTAGTCATATCCCACTTTCCAACCCAACATGAAAGATGATGCATCATGCCAAGTACGGCATAAACTCACTAACATCAACAAGTACTTCTCCTCAAGTAATATGGAAATGATAAGAATAGGAGTAATAAGAGATTCTTGCTTTTCCATCTTTTTTATCATTTTTTTCTCCGTTTTTTTTCATTTTTTTTAATCCATCATTTTCTTCTTCCTTCCAATATTCATCACAACACTAACAAAATTAACCACAACAAGACTTCCAAACTTACCAACAAGACTAGCTTGACAAGGGTAGGCTATATGGAATGTAGTTGAATAAATATGTCAAAATAAAGCAGATTTGGCAAATGTGTGGTTAGTAGGTAAAACGTAAAGGAAGGATCGCCTCTCCACATGTGTCACCACCAAAAACCCGAGTGTATACAAGTAATAAGTGACAAATTTCATGCTTATGCAATTTGATGTTACATGCCATGTAAGGAGTACTGCTCACATCCTAAATGAAACCAATCATGAATGTCATTGGTTTATGAAGCTCGAAACCTCAGAATGTATAAATGATGAAAGATATGGTTTGTATGCAACACAAAATATAATAGACTAGCAAACAGAATATTCTTATAAAATAATAAAATACTATATAAGAATGTACTTGAAACGGAAAATACGGACACAGACATACAATCTCGTCTTAACTAGTCAATCATACGGGAAACAGAATATTTGTGAGAAGTTTAGTTGCCACCAATTAAACCAATTTCCAACCGTAAAATCTCAAAATGTTCTCTAGCCAATGCTCTGGTAAAAATGTCAGCCCATTATTTTTCTGTACTATAAAATTACAGTCTTATGTTGCCCTTATCTACATGATCACGTAGAAAATGGTGTAAAATGTCTATATGCTTAGTTCGTGACTGTTGTGCAGGGTTCTTAGATATAATTATGGCACTCGTGTTATCACATAAAATAGGTATACACCTAACATTAACACTGTAATCACATAATTGTTGCTTAAGCCATAAAAGTTGAGAACATACCAGCCCAGCGGCAATGTATTCGGCTTCAACAATAGATAATGCAACAAAATTCTGCTTCTTTGACCCGCACGTGATAATACATGGTCCAACAAACGTGGCTATGCCGGAAGTACTTTTTCTGTCAAGTGAACAACCTGCATAATCTGCATCTGAATACCCTATGAGATCGAAATTACACTCTAGAGGATACCATAGATATAATTTAGATGTACCAATTAAATACTTCAAGATTCTCTTAACGGAAATCATATGCAATTCTTTAGGGCACGATTGGAACCGAGCACATATGCATACAGTAAACATAATATCCGGACGACTTGCAGTTAAATAAAGAAGTGAGACAATCATACCTCGATAAGTCGTTTCATCGACACACTTACCGTTTTCATCCAAGGTCAACTTCTTATCCGTACCCATAGGAGTAGGTTTAGAATTAGAGTTTTCCATACCGAATTTCTTTATTAGCTCCTTGATGTATTTCTGTTGGTGTATCATAATCCCTTCAGGAGTTTGTTGAATCTAGAGTCCAAGGAAGAACTTGAGTTCTCCCATCATGCTCATCTCGAATTCTGAGGTCATTAATTCTGAAAAATACTTGCATAAACGATTATTAGTTGAACCAAAAATAATATCATCAACGTAAATTTGTACAACTAATAAATAGGAATTCTCAATTTTCAGAAATAAGGTTTTATCAACAGATCCTCATTTAAAACCACTTTCAAGAAGATATTTTGACAATCTGTCATACCACAACCTTAGAGCTTGTTTCAAACCATACAAGGCTTTATCTAATTTGAAAACATGGTTTTGAAACTTGCTATCGAGAAATCCTGGAGTTTGTTCGACGAAAACCTCCTCATTCAAATAGCCGTTAAGAAATGCTGTCTTAACGTCCATTTGATAAAGTTTAATTCCTTTATGAGCAGCAAACGCTATTAATAGTCTAATAGCCTCAAGCCTGGCTACAGGAGCGAAAGTCTCATCATAGTTAATTCCTTCTTGTTGATTATACCCTTGTACAACCAATCTAGCTTTATTTCATACAATGACTCATGTATCGTCCAGTTTGTTTCTAAAAACCCATCTTGTACCAATAACCGTTCGGTCTTTAGGTCTTGGAACCAAATGCCACACTTTGTTCCGTTCGAACTGTTGAAGCTCTTCTTGCGTAGCAATGATCCAATCTGGTTCGGCAAGTGCTTTTTTGATATTAGCTGGCTCAATGGTTGAGAGAAAGGAGTAGAACGAACAAAAGTTGTTAAGTCTTCTACGAGTTCGAACACCCTCATTCAAATTTCCTAGGATGGTTTCCATTGGATGAGAGTCCTTATATCTTCATTTCTTAGAAACAGGAGGCACATCTTCATCTGAACTAGTCTCACCTTCTTCGAATGATTGGGGTTCAAGCCTTGTTCCCCCTGAATCCAATCCTGGTGTTATAACAGAATCAATTATAACATTGGACCTAGTTCGTTGATTTGGAGTTGAAGTTATAGCTTCATCAGTTATAACTTTACCTCCAATTGCTTAGATTGAGAAGAGGTTTTAGTATCATCAACTAAACTCTCAGTTCTCTTTCCTTTATCATTCGAAGGGCTTCTTTGTTCATCATTTGTGCCCTCAATTTCTTTATCTTCCTCATTTAATTCTGGAAGTTCATCTCTGGATAGTCGGAAATCAGGTTTGTTCAAATCTTCTTCCTCATCCTGTTCAGCTTTGTCAAACATAATATTCTCATCAAAAACAACATGAACACTTTATTCGATGCATAAGGTTCTCTTATTGAAAACCTTATATGCTTTACTATGATTAGAATAACCGACAAACACCGCTTCGTCACTTCTGGGATCGAATTTGCTTAATCGATTTTTGCCATTATTATGGACAAAACATTTACTCCCGAAGCAACGTAGATGTGATATGTTAGGTTTACGTCCCCTAAGAAGCTCATAAGGAGTCTTCTTGAGAATAGGTCTAATCAAAGCTCGATTATGAACATTGCATGCAGTACTAATAGCCTCGGCCAAGAAATTTCGAGGTAGGCCGCTACACAACAACATCGTGCGTGCCATATCCTCCAATGTTCTTGGTTAGACTCTTTTGAGAGGTTTAGTTTTCGGTACTTGTCGTTAGGAGCACCTAGACCAAAACAATATTTATAACTCCACAAACATCTCTACTGTTAGTAAAGAGGCAAGTAAAGGTCGGATCCCAAGGGACGGGAATTGAGATGAGATTTTCAATTGCAACTAGTGGTGTCTAGGGGTGTCATGTAACAACCACGGTGAAACAAGAACGTAAAATATGTTCAAGGTGGCGGAAACACCCTGGCACCGCGGTAGCTACAAAAAAAAAGTTCTCAAAAGGAAATACATGGTCTACGGGGAATAAATACCCCTATATCCGAAATGAAATAAAGACTAAAATCAAGAGTCAAATTAAAACTAATAGAGTGCGCTAAACAAAGGCGCTCGCTAGCTCACTCGATGCAACCCCAGCAAATAAAAATAAGCAACCATCAACCACCCGTCGGGCCATAAGAATGACAAACACGATCATGGGGAGTAACTCGGACGTCCTCCCAGCCATATTACATCACGATAAAGCAACCAAGTAATTAAGATAGATCAATAATGAACAAATGACTTACCAATAAACATGTTATACAACTAAAATTATAAGCTCATTATTAATTAATCACACTTTAAACTAAATAATTCAAATGACTCATTTAATAAACGTAAACTTATTAAACCAAACATATTAAATCAGTTACCACTTAGTAAGGCGAAACGTCAAGGCAACCCATCACTGTTACCTTATCCCTACGGTAGGACTACGATAAATATACGGTCCTAGTCTAAGTATGGCCACACTCTCGGGACAAACGCCCCGATTAGACGATCACCAAGCCTATAAACATCCGGGTTGATGACCCCATAGACTCCATATTAGCCTATAAACAACCGGGCTAATAGGACGACTCCGACCTGCCTAGACTGCCCATACACACAGCTACTAGGATACAAGTGAAGCGGATAAATTAAGACGATTCATAATTACGGTGGTTAACCATTTAATATGAGCAAATAATTACAAAACTTACGACAGTTAATCAAAACGTCGCATAATTTGCACCCAGTACTCAATATCCATAATATTAATTGAATAATTACGTACAACCTTTAAGACACAAAACTTAATCTCGACCAATCACAGAGCATAAAGCACACCATGTTTTCTCATCACCATTAATTAATCATGTACCCATACTTACGTTGGTTAACTAATTAATATGGACAAACAAATATAAAACTTGAATGCAAAATGACAACAACATCCACAAACATGCTTTTAATATTATATACTACATACCATACCTTCAGTTGAATGCAAAAATGACAACAGCATCCACAAACATACTTTTAATATTATAACACCTACTCTATTGTTAGCATGAACGGACCCATTAAGACATTAGTGTAAATAAAGTGTGAGATATTGACATATTTTATTAATAGCAAAGTTTCTCAAGGACACCACTATAATCACATACTGGTATTATAAACATCTTAACACCAAAAAGGGAGTTCTACCTAATTTCCCAACATTATTATTAAAGTTCCCAATAACCATAATGATATGCTACATTCATGTAATTAACAATCCTATACACCGCATATTAATTATCAATGCAAACTATAATGAATATTACCATTCTTCGTACAACTTAACGATGAGCATTAATATTTGATTATATATTACATGGTTTAGGCCATTGTTCATTTACGTAATAAGTTAACGACTCTATGCTTAAAATACAGTCCACGCCGAATGTTGAAATAACAATAATTTTAGACGTGAACCACAAATACTTGCATTAGGAACCTCAAAGACCAACAACAGCCAAAAAACTAAGCATGCCAAGACTCATGAAACTCATACAAACCGTAGTTTACATTTTATGTGTATACTACTAATCTCCTTGTTATATTGCAAGCTAGGTCATTAATATATACGTACTACTTATAATACTTACTAATGTGATAAAGATAATATGAACCAACCAATGGTAAATCTTTTGGCCATACTAACGCAAAACAAAGACTTGTGCAAATAAAACTCATCTACACAATACTATGTACATACTATATGCATAATCGGACGATTTAGATAGATAGCAAAACATTCACAACAACTACACATACCAACAGAACAATTATAGACCAATCTACATACAAGACCGCAAACCGCGATGGAATACCGAGGACAATCGTCGACGTTACCTTTTAGCGCTTAATCTTCAATCGAATCGTCAACAACGTAAGAGTCGGCGTCCGGGTCGTCCGAGTTTGAGCCTACGTCGAAATCGGAACGGAAACGGCGTTAAACATACACGTTTTAGAGCTACTGGGACACTTATAAAAGGAGGCGAAGTTGAACGAAAATAATACGATTACGATCCTTACCGCGAGATGAAGAGAATGGCGCAAAAATTACTGAAAACCGATAAGAAATGAGTGAGAACTGAGATGCCAAAGGTAGGTGTTTGGTAAGCACAAAATGACGAAGAGATGATGATATTTAGTTTATCATATAATTTGAGTGGCATAAGACCTCTCTTTAAAGAAAATAACGTAACAGGAATGTGGGATTTCCCAAAGGATAGTGGAGATGTGACTTAGGTCTACCATATAAAAATAAAATGACGTAGTCTACTTAAATAGAATATGTATTTCAATATTAAAATATGAGTCGGGAATAATTTAGTTTTATATACTTTATAAAATAGTCTTGCAATTTTAAATAATACGCATAGTTTATAAATTTATCGCCCTATCATAATAAATATGACAACTTAGAAAAATTATAAAATCAATTAAAGAAATTTAAAGCCCGAGGGTAACTAACATTATGACGGAAAAAACGCGGGTGTTACAGTCACCCCATCTTTTAAAAAGTTTCGTCCTCGAAACTTGACAACAGAAATGAAGAGCTATATAAAATAAATATGGAATTTTGAAATCGGTAACCAAAACATTAAAAGGTTACTTACTTGTAAGAATTAAAATTCTTTCAAAAGGTTCAATTAAAATTTTCCGACAGAACCCGGTCGAAAGGCAAATCATTGGTATAAATCCAAAAATCAAAATGCTTTCAAAAGCATTAAAAGAGTTTTCAAAAGTGTAAGTCTCATTCATGGAACGAAATTGCTCTTGTTGTGCACACAAGAACGCTAACTTTCCAAGCCAAAGACAAATTTAAAACAAAATCTATTCGTCGACAAGTGTAGAACAAGTTATTAAACGTCTCTAATAACGAGTTTTAACATCCGATCAACGTTAAAATCAAAAGAAATAAGATAATCCACTCAAATTTCCTTTTGCAAAAGCCAAAATGGAGATAAAGGTTTCACTTTTAACTAAAAAGGAAATCAAATTCCTGAAAATATAACATTATACTTTGACAAAGAAATCATAAATGGATCAAAGTTAATAGAAATTGGGTAAAATTTAAAGAAATCTCGAGTTTAGCAATTAAAATCATGGTAAAGAAGTCTATACTCAAGGAACAAATATGGAATTAAATCAAATTTTTATTATTATTTTTTTAAATTTTTTTTAAAAATAGGCAAGGTTTTGCAAAAGTAACATCAACTTTTAACAACGAATCAAAACTGGTAGCTTGAAAGTTTAGAAGTTGTACAAAAAGGAAGGTAACTTAGATAGCATAAAAACAAAGTACGTTAAGAGAGTTCAAACTTAACCAACAAGAGAGCTATGATGAACTTCCTAGGGTAAGAATTGAAGTCAAATTTACAAGGATGTAAAAGATAGAGCTTCACAGGTTACTAGTACTAAACTTAATGGAGGGGCATGATGAAGAGAGGAAGAGACGTAAGAACGGTAACGCTTATGGTCAGATAAGAAGGGGAATTAGACAACAAGGAAACGCCAGGTACTCAAACCTCAAACAACATCAACATCCTAAATGGTTCCGAAAACTTCCTAACAACCAAACTTATAATCACAACGCTTCCAAAGATTTCCTCAAAACACTAATGTTACATCATCCTAATCTATTCCCTGAGATAAGGTACTCCACTATAAGTGTGATCTCATCACTCCAAATTCTCAAACATCCACAAACAACTTCCACAAGATCAAGGTCAAGGTTTCCAACAAAGCTATACTCATATCCAACCAGTGTCAACCATGGGTTTCTCAAAATGGTAAAATCCTCAATCAAAGATTCTAATACCAAGCTCTAAATTCCCAGAAAGAGTTTCTCAAAAATTCCACAAGGTTCTCCTATAGGGTAAGGCAGTAACAAGTCAACCTAAAACTCCTTTCATAAAAGTTCACTCTACTACACACTCTTTTAAGAAAGATGAATAATCACCCAAGTTTGAAAAACCAATAAGATCTTGAGTCCTTCTATCCTTTTACTTATTACTGATTCCCAAGAACGGAACTACACTCATCTACAATATCGTCCCATCATCTCGTGTACTCAATACAACCTCAAGGTTTATAAAACTATAGGGTTAACAAATACTTCTCAACAATATAGCTTAGTCTCACTCTCATATCATACCTCAAGTAGTAATCAAGATCACTCACTTAGACCAACTAATAATCCCACAATTAGCATTTCTCATCTGGTAATACACATTATCAAACTCTCATGTCCAAAGTGATTACAAAAGCCAATCACATACTCGACTTACTTAGTCAATCCTACATCCTCAAATCCACCAATCAATTTCATCCATTCCAAGTCAAGAACTAGGCACTAATATCCCAAGATACGTCTCACTATACTTCCCGAGCCTTTCAAATCCCAAACATCATCACAAAGCCAAGTTCTATAACGTTAATAACAAATGCAACTCACACTTGACAACACAAATAATTCCACTAAACATCCACACTCACTTCATCAAGGAACTACGTATAGGAATCATTAAGTATGTCTCATCACGCCACCTAAGTCTTTCCAACATCACAACCTCTCAAAAACAGGGTTAAGGGTCAGAGACAAACAATCTCCTCAAAAGTCAAATTTTCCAACCAAGGTAAACATTCCTCAAAAGAAAGAGTACTATCAAAAAGGCGTTAAGGGAGGATAAGCAAGGAACAACGGACAAGTTAGGAGGGCACAAGAGTAACTTTCAAGGAAAGAGAAAAGAGAGTTTAGAAGAAGAAATGAGCATCAAGAATTAGAAGAATGAGGCAAGATACACAAAGAATGAGAAATATCTTCGAGAAAGTAGAAACATTCTTCAAAGGTTGAACAAATCTTCAATTCCCTAATAGGCACCAAATCTTGATCTTCACGTAGGTAAGCTCACGGTCATTGATCCAAGGGTACAAAAATGATTGGCAACCAAAAAAAAAAAAAAAAAAAAAAAAAAAGAACTTAACAAGGAGCAAACACACTAGAGACTACCACCTTAGGTCCTTAAGTCTACCCATCCCTCATTCAAGTCATTAGGGTTAAGTTTAAAATTTAATATTTTATTTGAGTTTACCGAGTGTAAGCGTCGGGAGCAACCATGCTCGATACCAATCGTAACAACCACGGTGCAACAAGAACGTAAAATATGTTCAAGGTGGCGGAAACACCACAGCACCGCGGTAGCTACAAAAAAAAGTTCTCAAAAGGAAATACATGGTCTACGGGGAATAAATACCCCTATATCCGAAATGAAATAAAGACTAAAATCAAGAGTCAAATTAAAACTAATAGAGTGCGCTAAACAAAGGCGCTCGCTAGCTCACTCGATGCAACCCCAAAGAAATAAAAATAAGCAACCATCAACCACCCTTGTCGTCATAAGAATGACAAATACATCGATGGGGAGTAACTCGGACGTCCTCCCAACCATATTACATCACGATAAAGCAACCAAGTAATTAAGATAGATCAATAATGAACAAATGACTTACCAATAAACATGTTATACAACTAAAATTATAAGCTCATTATTAATTAATCACACTTTAAACTAAATAATTCAAATGACTCATTTAATAAACGTAAACTTATTAAACCAAACATATTAAATCAGTTACCACTTAGTAAGGCGAAACGTCAAGGCAACCCATCACTGTTACCTTATCCCTACGGTAGGACTACGATAAATATACGGTCCTAGTCTAAGTATGGCCACACTCTCGGGACAAACGCCCGATTAGACGATCACCAAGCCTATAAACATCCGGCCGATGACCCCATAGACTCCATATTAGCCTATAAACAACCGGGCTAATAGGACGACTCCGACCTGCCTAGACTCGCCCATACACACATTTACTAGGATACAAGTGAAGCGGATAAATTAAGACGATTCATAATTACGGTGGTTAACCATTTAATATGAGCAAATAATTACAAAACTTACGACAGTTAATCAAAACGTCGCATAATTTGCACCCAGTACTCAATATCCATAATATTAATTGAATAATTACGTACAACCTTTAAGACACAAAACTTAATCTCGACCAATCACAGAGCATAAAGCACACCATGTTTTCTCATCACCATTAATTAATCATGTACCCATACTTACGTTGGTTAACTAATTAATATGGACAAACAAATATAAAACTTGAATGCAAAATGACAACAACATCCACAAACATGCTTTTAATATTATATACTACATACCATACCTTCAGTTGAATGCAAAAATGACAACAGCATCCACAAACATACTTTTAATATTATAACACCTACTCTATTGTTAGCATGAACGGACCCATTAAGACATTAGTGTAAATAAAGTGTGAGATATTGACATATTTTATTAATAGCAAAGTTTCTCAAGGACACCACTATAATCACATACTGGTATTATAAACATCTTAACACCAAAAAGGGAGTTCTACCTAATTTCCCAACATTATTATTAAAGTTCCCAATAACCATAATGATATGCTACATTCATGTAATTAACAATCCTATACACCGCATATTAATTATCAATGCAAACTATAATGAATATTACCATTCTTCGTACAACTTAACGATGAGCATTAATATTTGATTATATATTACATGGTTTAGGCCATTGTTCATTTACGGAATAAGTTAACGACTCTATGCTTAAAACAGTCCACTGCCGAATGTTGAAATAACAATAATTTTAGACGTGAACCACAAATACTTGCATTAGGAACCTCAAAGACCAACAACAGCCAAAAAACTAAGCATGCCAAGACTCATGAAACTCATACAAACCGTAGTTTACATTTTATGTGTATACTACTAATCTCCTTGTTATATTGCAAGCTAGGTCATTAATATATACGTACTACTTATAATACTTACTAATGTGATAAAGATAATATGAACCAACCAATGGTAAATCTTTTGGCCATACTAACGCAAAACAAAGACTTGTGCAAATAAAACTCATCTACACAATACTATGTACATACTATATGCATAATCGGACGATTTAGATAGATAGCAAAACATTCACAACAACTACACATACCAACAGAACAATTATAGACCAATCTACATACAAGACCGCAAACCGCGATGGAATACCGAGGACAATCGTCGACGTTACCTTTTAGCGCTTAATCTTCAATCGAATCGTCAACAACGTAAGAGTCGGCGTCCGGGTCGTCCGAGTTTGAGCCTACGTCGAAATCGGAACGGAAACGGCGTTAAACATACACGTTTTAGAGCTACTGGGACACTTATAAAAGGAGGCGAAGTTGAACGAAAATAATACGATTACGATCCTTACCGCGAGATGAAGAGAATGGCGCAAAAATTACTGAAAACCGATAAGAAATGAGTGAGAACTGAGATGCCAAAGGTAGGTGTTTGGTAAGCACAAAATGACGAAGAGATGATGATATTTAGTTTATCATATAATTTGAGTGGCATAAGACCTCTCTTTAAAGAAAATAACGTAACAGGAATGTGGGATTTCCCAAAGGATAGTGGAGATGTGACTTAGGTCTACCATATAAAAATAAAATGACGTAGTCTACTTAAATAGAATATGTATTTCAATATTAAAATATGAGTCGGGAATAATTTAGTTTTATATACTTTATAAAATAGTCTTGCAATTTTAAATAATACGCATAGTTTATAAATTTATCGCCCTATCATAATAAATATGACAACTTAGAAAAATTATAAAATCAATTAAAGAAATTTAAAGCCCGAGGGTAACTAACATTATGACGGAAAAAACGCGGGTGTTACATGTCACAATTTGGGGTTTTGAGTAGAAGATCACTAAACTAAATAACAATGACAGTAAACAAGCAAGATGATTAAAAAGGGGTGTAAACAATTGATAAAAGGCACTAGGGTGTCATGGGGTCATAGGGGATTCATGGGAATTGATCATACAAACATATTCTCAAATTATAAGCAAGCAATTATTGTTGTGATGGATCGAGTTGGTTTATATCTTACAATCCTAGGAAAGTTTGGGTCCCGGAGCCAAATCGATTAGATTGTACAACACCTACAAGTCGACTTAATCTTCCCTACTCAACTATATGCATGGTATAATGAGACTCGAGTTGGTTTATATCTTACAAGTCTCATTGAAAAGATAGGTGATGGGTAAAAAATGCAAGGATTCATAGGCTCGCATTTCATCAAACATAACATGTGCATAAGTTGAGATCACAACAAGCAAGCAAATAAACTATGAAAACATATTAATTTAAGCATGAATCATCCCCCATGTTGGTTTCCCCTAATTACCCATTAACCCTAGCTAAGGAAACTACTCACTCATTATCATGTTGAACATGCTAGCAAGGTTGTCAATCATACCAACAAAGTAAAACATGATGAATAAATGAAGATGATTAACAATAATTAAAAAGGGATTAAGAGAATTATACCTACAAATGATTCCAATAATAAATCAAAGAATAATAGAAGTACTTGATGATTGATTGGAAGGTTGTCAATCTCCCAATAATAACCCAAATAATCTTCAATTACCCAAAATGAAAGATGAACAAAAGAGAGATTAAGGACATGAGATATGTATTAAGTCTTGATTAAATGTTGATTACAAGATTAAAGAGAGATTAGATTGATATAAACTACACTAGAGATTGCTAAGAAGAACCTGATAATCTAATTAGACTAATGAGGTATTTATAGTGGGGATTAGGTACACAAATTAGGGTTTACT
This sequence comes from Silene latifolia, assembly GCF_048544455.1. NCBI lineage: Eukaryota > Viridiplantae > Streptophyta > Magnoliopsida > Caryophyllales > Caryophyllaceae > Silene > Silene latifolia. Next base: position 100,142,005 of record NC_133537.1, on the reverse strand, counting down.
AAGGGCTTAAATGACTATTAAGTCCTTGAGGAAACGCTCCTCTCAGAAAAATATGCGAGTCTCCTTTTTGCTAGTCTTTCCCGAGGTATGCGCATCCTTCATAAAACATGTAGAAGACGAAATAGCTGTCACACAATCCGAGCGTCCAGAGCACGGGACGAGCGGATTGTGGGTGTTTTGGACGAGCGGATTTGTGGGGTGGACGGGCGGATTGTGGTGGTTTTGGACGAGCGGCCTTCTGAGGAAGACGCTCGGATTGCTTGTCTTGGACGGGCGGATTGTGGGCAATCCGCTCGGATTGAAGATCAACTTCTTCCTTTCTCTTCATACAATCCTTGAGGATTTCCTCGGGGATGCAAGGATCTTTTCTCATCATTGCCCATGTACTACAATATGTACAAAAGCCTTCTAGTCTTTTCTTCTCTTTGATGCTTTGTCATTGAATTCAATCAATTTAGCTCCATTTTGCCATGAAAAAGCAAGGTTTGCACTCCTTTCCTACCTAGGGATCAAAACCTCAAAGAATATGCAAAACAAAGGACTAAAGACAATAAATGACCCAAATATTCACTAAAAAGCATGGGAACGGGGCTAATTCGGGGACTAAATATGCTCAAATAATGGTCACATCAAATATCCCCAAACCGAACCTTTGCTCATCCCGAGTAAAGAGGTGACAAAGACTAGGACCGTTATTTAAACTAACCTAATAGCATAGCCGATATGAGACAATTAGCGGGTCTCACTCCACCCCTTCAACTCACAACAAGACAACCATGAGGTAGGATGCCTTCTTGCAAGGCAAGGTGGGTCTTGCCAAAATGGCGACACATCCAAGCATTAAAGCACATAGAATCAAGTAATGGATGCATCTACAAAAGAATAGTCACTTTCCTCATCTAAGTGGCGGAAATTATCTACAAGGGAAGCAATTTAAGGGTACACAATCCTTCATAGATGCAATTTCTTCAAACTACTAAGCCTAGAAGGATACCAATAAATCACCTCCAAATTGTGTCAAGCTAGGGTACCTTTGTCCTCAATCGTTAAATGCTTTTGTCAAGAATAGACTCCCTATGATGTTAGAAACACTGGAGGATCGCGGAATTCCTCCTCTTGCCTAGACAAGAAGAAGGGTCGTCCCTCTCTACCATGCACAAAAATAGATGCGATGGAAAAAGGGATCGATAGAATTTGAGTTTCATTTGGGAGTTTGCTTTGTTGTTTTTGTATTTCCCCCCAATTTCTTGTGGCATATAATCATTTGAGAACACTTTCTTTTGCCATTTCTTTTGATGTTTTTGGCATTTCAATACTTGACAACTTTTCAACTTTTTGCATTTCTTTTTGAACATTTTCAAAGTCACCCCATATGTAGTGAGGGTGGCTTATATTTGAAGCATAGGAGTCTATTTTTGCTCCTATTTTCATTTGATGCATTTTGCAAACTTTCTTTCACTTTTCATTTCATTTCTTGAACTCAAATCAATTTCTTTTTGTGCCCATTCCCTTTGATGACAAAATATATGGTAGAACATAGATGATGGATGCATGGTTTCAAGGGTCACCTTGGAATAAACGGTAGCCAAGGAGTTATCACACCACAAGGTACTCTTGACTAGGCCTTAATACATGGGTCAAAGGATACTAGCATGACACATCCTAGTGTGTTTTACAAGTATTCTGACAAACAAAGTCTTAAGAAGAAAAAGCATCTACTAAGGCCTATATACACTTATCAAGCTTCCCAAGTAGACGGTTTCACAAAATTTTCTAACATGCAACTACATGCCATGATGCAACTACCATATATATACATCCTAATGCATATGATTCTACCAACTAATATGCCATATAATCTAAATGCAAGTCCTAAATTCACATTGTTTATACCGCATCAATCAAAATAAAGCCACATAGTCATTAACATAAAGAGGAAAAAGGAGATTGGAAAGATCATACCATGCGGTCTTCAATATCCTCATATCTCGGATGTTGCGTAGTCGATCAATGTGAACAAGGATAGACAAACATAATATATATACAAACAATATATACAAGTCTACACTACAAAGGAAATGAACTTGTTTTTGGATTTTTCAATTTTTCAATTTTTTTTGATTTTTTCGAAATTTTTGATTTTTTTGGATTTTTGAATAAAAGTTAAGTTAGAATTTCCCATCCCCACACTAATATGGGCATTGTCCTCAATGGCCAATATGATAGGAAACTATGCAAGGATGATGCATGAATTCTATACTAAATGCAAGCTATATTAATCTACACTACACGATGCATGGGTTTTTGTTTATGACGGAGAGCGTAATTTAGATTACCTCCCGTTGCGTATGCATGTACTTCCCCAAACCGAGATAGACATTATTTCTAATGTCTTAAATTTCGGGGTAGTTCATGCACACAAGATGCAATGCATGAAACTATATATTGTCATTTTGGATTTTCCATGTGGGAACAATTAAAGAACACCTCAATGGGGCCGAGGTGTTAGTCCTCATGTTGCTAGGACTCTCCAACTATGATCAAGATAAAAATAAAGAAAACAAAGAAAGAAGTAGATAAACCTCAAGAGGGTAGGAGCCTCCAAAGTTTGCTAATCCTCTACCATATCATCATTGTCATCATTTTCCTCCATCAAAACGGACTCATCTCCACTCTCATCTTCACTTCCATTTCCTTGCTCACTTCCTTCTTCATCTTCATTAGCCTCTTCTTCTTCATCTACCTCTTCATCAACACCCTCATCATCAACAACCTCATCATCAACATTCTCATCTTCACCCAGTCTTTCACCACTAGATTTGCTTGGAAAGAAAACTTCCCTATCCGCCCAACTAGGTAAAGGACATGAAGGATCAAGTAGTCCTTGCGTAGCTAAATGAAGGAGGGGTGGATATTGGGCCAAGTATGCATCTACTCGATCATTGTAAGCTTGTTTATGCATCTCCTGCATGAGTAGAGTCATGTAATCATTGCCCACTTCAACATCTTTGGGTTTGAACTCTTGATATTTAAATGGATAGGGTGGTGTGACAATGGAGGAGGAGGGCTCTTCAATTTCTCCCCTTTGTTAACGGATGATGTACTCGGCGCCCTTGGAAAGTGGAAGTAGGTAGTTTGTTCGATGAGCACTTAATCGGCATATCTTGGAAGGCAAAGTGAAAGATCTAGCATCATTGGTTAGCCACCCATAGTTGGTGTCAAGAGAGTTATGCTTGACCCATTTGTACTTGTAAATCATGGCATCCATGTCAATGAGATGACCCCCTTTGATCGCCACATAAGTGTTATCCTTGTTGAAATTTGCGTCAAAGTGCTTGGCCAAGAGAGTAACTAGACCTCCATTTACAATATGAGCGGTGCCTTCCTTTCCACAATCAACATTAAGCCATATTTCCATCAAGAGCCTTAAAGCATTGTAAGGCTTAGTGAATTCCCTTCTGACATTAAAGTCCGACTCAAGTAGAACACAATCGAGCTTTGTAAAGTGATTAGTGCCTTTTCTTGCAATTATAGTATTCCCGATGACCTTGTGCCACACTCTAATGCCCGGATGGTGGACTAATAGAGCGCGACAAGCATGAAAGCTCACAAATTTCTTCCCGGAAATCGCCTCCCAAAGAGGAGCGGGATCATACTTTTCGGGCATCTTTTGATAATATGGTGTATCACTAAGGCCTAATGCTTTACTCAAAACATCAAAGGTGATGCGCCTATTCACATTGGCAAGGCGAAACTCGATGTATTCTCTAGTCTCTACCTTAGTCACTTTTAATGAACTTAAGAATTCCAAGGTAAGGGAGGGGTATGTCAATTCTCTTGTAGTAAACAATTTTCCCAACCCCATGGCTTCAAAGAAGGCTTTTGTTTGTTCAAGGACACCCAATTTGTTCAAGGCATCTTCACATATGAATTTGGTGGGCAAAATGGCTTTCTTAGAATACTTGGCAAATGTATCCCTATGGGAGTTAGAAATGAAAATTACCTCCGGATAGTTGGGTATTTGAGCGATTTCCAGAGTTGTTGTTGTTGTTGCTTCCAAGGGAGTATCTTGTTGTTGTTGAGCTTCCAAGTTTGCACTAGAAACCACCATAGCCATTGAAGCTTTCTTTACTTGAAGGCTTTGTTGCCTTTTCGAAAGTGTCTTTGACTTGAGTGCCTTTGTTGCTCCTGTTGTTCTTGCCATTGTTGATTATACCAAGAAAAGATTGAAAATCTTCAATTTCTAATTATACCCAAATCGATTTTAAGATGAAAGGATTTGTCTTTGTATTTCAAAAATCGACTCAAAGGTTGAAGATTTTGGTGCTTGGATTGATTATTGTTGCAAAAGGAGTGATTAATTGTTGTTGTAAGGAAGTTTGGATTTGATTTTGTTGAATTTGGTTGAGGAAATTTTGTTTTTGGTGATGGAGAGGATGAGGGTTTTGGGGTTTATGAGTAGTGTTTGAATGAATGAATGAATGAAATGAATGTGGGAAGGGGTATTTGAAACACCGAAAAATTCAAAACCGCAGGGGGAAGACGAGCGGATTCCCTTCGGGACGCTCGGATTCTGCTCAATTTGGCTTCAGGAAAACACGCCTAAAGACGAGCATCTTTCAGTGAAGACGAGCGGATTCTGGAATTCAGGACGAGCGGCTTTCCTCAAAGACGAGCGGATTCTCTTACAGGAACTTGGTAAATCTGCACTGGCAAAAAGACGAGCGTCTTTTTGCAAAGACGAGCGGATTCTTTTCAGACGAGCGTCTTTCCAGCTTGGACGCTCGAATTCTCTAACAGACCAAAATTTGTGATTTTGCAGCTCATTTGGACGGACGGATTCTCCCACAGACGCTCGGATTCTAATAAGACGAGCAGATTACTCAGAAGACGCTCGGATTCCGCCTGGTCTACCCGGATTCAGGTCCATCCGTGCACTTGCATATCCCGTGTCATTTTCATTCTTCAAATCTCGTGTTCTTCATTGTAGGGGCACTACAAAGGCATGAATAGCCTAGGCAATTGCTATCCCCACACTAGGTTAAAGCACTACACATCAATAAAATCATTAGTCCCTCCCTCACTTCTCTGAAAAATGATGAATATCTTGATCAAGGCACAAAAATCCAAAAATGACAAAAATGCAATGTAAGAATTAAAATGCAAGTTAGGGAGTTAGAAATATTTACAAATGATGGTTTGGAGAGGACTCCACCAAACTCTCATCCTTAGAGACATGTCATGGGGGCATGTTCAAGGTGTTGTTGATGTTACTCAACACCTTTAAGATGTAGTCAAAAGCTTGTTCATTATCATGATAAAGATGCTCAATAGATCTTTGCACTTGTTGTCCTTCATGTTGGTCTTGATCGATAGCATTACCAATGTAGGGATTGAAAATCCCTTCAAACTCATCGTCCCAAAGACTACAAACTTCGTCTACTTGATCATTAAAAATCTCTTGAGTTGATGGAGACAACTCTCCTCTTTTCTTGTTTTGGCCAATGAGGCCATCCTCTTCACTTGTCATGGGTGAGCTTTTCAAGCTCTCTTTGTTACAATTATCTTGCTCTTTTGATGGAGCATCATCAACTTTCTTTTTCCATTGGAATTCCGACTTCTTCCTATCATCCTTCAGGCTATAATGATCAACCATAAAACATGGTTCATGCAAACGGGGAGCTCTCATGGTCTTGTCAAGATTGAAAGTTATGCTCTCATCTCCCACTTCTAGAGTGAGCTCTCCATGCTTCACATCTATCACCGCACCCGCGGTGTGCAAGAAAGGTCTTCCTAGAATGATTGGAATATTGGAGTCTTCTTCCATGTCAACAATAACAAAGTCCACCGGGATGAAAAATTTCCCAACTCTTACGGGAACATCTTCCCATATCCCTAATGGTGTCTTCGTCGATCTATCGGCCATTTGGAGTGTGATATTGGTACATTTAAGCTCTCCCATCCCTGACCCTTTACTTACCGAATACGGCATAACACTCACACTAGCCCCTAGATCACATAAGACTTTGTTGATCGTTGTGTCGCCAATGGTACACGGTATTGAGAAGCTTCCCGGATCTTTAAGTTTCGGAGGTGAACTCCCTTGAAGGATTGCACTACTCACCTTAGTGAAGGCGATAGTTTCGAGCTTCCGGATCGACTTCTTTTTCGTAAGGATGTCTTTCATGTACTTTGCATAGGCCGGCACGTGATTGATTAATTCCGTGAAAGGAATTGAGACTTCCAAATTCTTCACAATTTCCATAAATTTTCCAAGTTGGTCATCAAATTTGGGCTTGGCTTGACGACTTGGAAAAGAAAGTCTAATCACAATGGGTTCCTTCTCCTTGGCCTTGTCTTCACTTTTCTTTGAAACTTCTTCTTTTGATGTTTCTCCATCCTTGGAGTTTTGCACAACTTCTTCTTTGTCACTAGCTTCCACCACTTCATCCTCGACTTGCTTCTTCGGTGCTTCATACCTCGTACCACTCCTTAAGTGAATGGTACTAACCGTTTCATGTCTCGGGGGATTACTTTGAGGTGGTAATTGCCCCTTTGGTCTTTGTGAGCTTGAGGATGCTAGTTGAGTCAATTGGGTTTCCAACATTTTGGTGTGGGCTAGGATGTTGTTGATGGTGATTTCCTTTGCTTGACTATCCTTTTTCATTTGAGTGAAAAACTCTTGTTGATTCTTTTGCATTTGGAAGACCGCTTTTTGAACATCAAAACCTTGGTCATTTTGTTGATTGTATGGAGTTTGATTTTGGTAGCCTTGGTTTTGGTTGTAAAAGGGTCTTTGATTTTGGTTTCTCATGGGAGGTGGGGTGTATGTTGGTTGAGGGTTTTGAACATTTTGGCTTTTGTATGAGAGATTTGGGTGGAATGTGGCATTTTCATTGTAATAATTTGAATAAGGGGTACCACTCTTGTATGCTTGAAAAGCATTCACTTGTTCATTTGTTCCCCTACATTCACTTTGGTCATGTCCCAAAGTTCCACAATTCTCACATATCCCACTTGGGATTGATGTGTTAGAAATCTATATCTCATTATACATAACATATTCTTATATGTTTCAATTTAATTTAGTCATAAAATTAATTAGATCTTATGCATGCAAACATAAGTAAATATAGAGAAGAAATCATCATTCTTACATTAGAAATTTCGGATTATTGGGCACAAATGAGTTCTCCTACTCACTTGTTCTTGAGCTCTCCTAATATTGGATGAACAAAGGATTCAAGTTTAGAATTCCTCCCAAGGAATAATACCCAAGATAACCTCTTAATAAGATTAATATTATTAATACTAGAACAATATTAATCTAAATAAAATGACCCAAAACTATTGTTTTGTCCTCTTGGAATTTCGGTCAAGAGGAGGAATAATGGAGTAATTTTATCTCTCTAAAATACTTTTGTTTTAGATGTGTAGAATGAATGAATATACACTAATCTTTTGATGTAGGGTATTAGGTAAATAATAGAGAAAACCCTTTGGTCTTTTCTACAAGGAAAACCGGGTAGGGGAGTGTAAAAGGGGCCAATGCATGAGCAAGGTGTTCTTCACAAGAGTAACTAGGTATGCATGACTAGTAATTAGGTAAAATGATTATTTTTTCCACTTAATTAATCAACACAATATTTAGCCTAATACACTCTCTATTTCGGTCCATTTAAGATAAAATGGATTCCATTTTATCTTTGTCAATTTGTCAATTTGTCACATGTCACAAGTCATGTAAAATTGTTATGCATTTTTAATATATTAAAAATCAACGCATTAATAAAAATACGTCATGTACAAAATCGACTTAGTAATTCATAATTACTTGTACCAAAATAATTTACCAATTATAAATCACAACATCTTGTATTTATAATAAATTATTCATTCAAATGCAATTGTTTCCTTAAACAATAATTTCATCTAAGTAATAAAACAATTCGATCACTTAGACCGTATCTTATTTAATCAAATTATAATGAGATACGTAAATATTACTTCCAAAATCGTCCGTCAATTTTAAGTAATTTAATTAACCCGTATCGTCATACGATCAATTAAATAATCAATTAAGAGTGTTACTCTTTAGGTATGACCTAAGGGGATCAACTGATCACCACCGTCGCACGACAGTAATGTCAAACTCTAGTCAGCCAATCATTACCGATATGTGTGGACCAGTTGACAGTAAAATATTACTTCCCAATTGTATTCTTAAAATGAGACTTAAACATGTGATCATCATGATCGACAGTTGTGATCGTATTATTGTCGGAGGACACATATTCGAACAATCTCCCACTTGTCCTCGACAAGTGTTCGTCACCAATTCTCTTGTCCTATTACTATCTCCCACTCAATGCAAGGTGTCTTTCAGGTCGTACTTGCAAGTGATCATATCGAGAGTGGTTTCCTCGATTTGGAGAATAACTGATTGACCGGATTTATCTACCATAGATATCTTCTGAGCGTGGCCACGCATTTCCAGTTCATTACTCCTCGAGTGGCCCTGAGATATTTTTATAACCCTGACTAAGGGTGGACAATTCCTATCGCACTTATTCCCTTCGACTAGCCACAACCATCATAACCTAAAATATGCCCATTTGACCCCATTTACGAAGGTCGTAGTAACACAAATCAAAGTTAATCTAAAACTGTGCCATCTTAGGCGAACAGTCTTTAGTCAAAAGAATCGACTCATTAGAATACTATAGTAGCGCTCGCCACGACCAGGCTATATAAATTTGCCAGAACTCTATAAGCGGTCATAAGGCCCGACAAGGTGTTCCTAACAGTCTGCCTATGTGATCGACTAGTCATCACACATGACTCCATGGCACTTGAACTTGCCATCAATCGCATCACATTCTAGTTACTTCGAGACGTCGCCTCATGTAAGTAACTATGGGCGAATACAATGCTAATCCGTGTTCACTTTAACGGGGTTCAATTGTCTCTACAACCCGTTTGGATGTAACAAAGTATATGGTGAGTTAATAATAACTCAAACGACGAATGTCGACATCACATCTGGGTAGTCAATACCATATTACAACCTTGTGATGTATATCGTAAGTGTTTAAACACTAGTCGATTGCAATAGAAGTTTAACATACCATGCGTCCATGTGTTCAAACTTCTTATATTGCATTATCCTTTATATTCATGTTATCTCTCATAGCATGAACCTTACCAAGTACACATATAGGTTCCCAACCTTGGTTTGGGTTCTTTATCTTGAAAGAACTTTCTTGTTGTTTATCACATAACCAACGACTTTGTGGTGGATGATATAACTTGCACTGATCAAGTGTTCTACCATTTCGCAATGCACTAGGTATACGTTTTGCAGGGTCTTGCAACAATTGTCAAGATGATTAGCCTAGCAGTTCTCATAAGTACTAGCATATTAGAAAATATCAGTTTTGAGTAACTTCTTACTTCAGCTATGTATTTTTCAAAGCTTCTTATTTCTCCTTTTAGCTTGAATAGCTTAGGATTTTCATAAATCCTTACGTGTGATCGAACTTCAATATGTGCAACCTCTTGTCACATAACAGAGTGTTCTGTCCATCACTGGAATCGCTCATTAGTTCTCCTCGAGAATTCATGACGATTCTTCTATGGCTTGCCAATGATTCATCATACTCTTATGCATATGATTCATTATTGGACATGTGCATGATTATTCTAATGACGGAATCATTAGTAACTAATAATCATGTGATCAACCATTCTTAGGTTCAATGAATGACCATGACTGCTTATGGTAATTCCATTTTCATCGATATGAATAACCTACGTTTCTCGTTGATTTGATGTGTATATCTCAATACTTATCCAACATCTCATGTTGTCAGTGGATTCATCATAGTCCATTTTCATCCAGAATTGAAAACTCAAATACTTCTTTGTGAAAGATAGTATTAGCTCGTCATTCTCAATGAGTAATGAGTTATAATTTTTTACAAGATGATTGCTCCCACTAAATTCCATGTCTTAACATGATAATTTCCAACTACCACTTAATTCCACATGTTTCGCAATTGACTACTCAATCGAAAAATTTCAAGAATTGAAATATATTTTGCTTTGCCAAGTTATTAAGATAAAACCATATATGCGTAGCAAATGTCATTATTTAAATGCGTATTTCATTTAATGCACGTCCTTCTCAAAATACCCTTTTCGGAAGGAGGTTTAACCATTTCATTTTCATTATGAGGTTAAGTAATGACACTAGCGTGGTTAATACTTAACTTAGCTCTTGTGGATATCGGCATATCATTCTTTGCAACTTTTAGCCATAAATCTCATTTATTTTCTAGGATGCAACTTTGTTTCATTTAGGCTCTTAAGTAAATATCAATATTGAACCTATTGGTCAAAAGTCGCTCATAAACTAGCCAAATCTCTTGTTTAAGACTTTACATTAGTCATTCTTCTTCCAAAACTTTCTTTTGGTCTCCTCGTGTAGTTATCTTGAGAACATATTCTTTTGATTACTTCACTTGGTCTCTTTCGTCATGTAGGTTTTATCTATTCGAGACCATAGATCTCATCTATTCGTGTACACTATCTATATAGGTATACAAATCATTCTTTCCTGCGTAGACCTCATTTACACAAGTATAAAAATTTGCTTTGTGTTCTTTGTGTCTTCATTTTTCTCCCACTCTATCTTTAGAATAAATACACTAGAGATTCAAAGATAGGTTATGAGACACAAATGATGATTTTTGAAGTATAAGGAGGATTATCTCATAGGTTGACTAATCGTTTTAGATTTGATAAGTGTACTTGGTGATTGACATTCCTTTAAGAGAGTTCATCAACTCAATTATCACTTTATAATTGATCATACACAAGCCTTAAGCTTGTGGACATATAATGAATCCCATCATTATAGTTGTCAATAAGATCACTTTAAGTGGGTGATCATATGTTTCTATGTGCAAGCATATATAGACGAATTTTTAGAACAAGAAAAATACGATAAAAGGGTGACTTGGGTTGCAAACCAAGCCACCATAATCCAAAAATACAACAATTGTTTAGAAAGGATCAAACATTTCCATGTCGAACACGGAAATCAAAAGGTTCTAAAAATCCGAAACATAAATTAAAATAACACAATAAAAACCAACCTTCATGGAGGCTACTCCTAGCTTCTTGATGATTTCTCAAGCTTGCTTTTCCTTTCCCTTGTCCTTGCTTGGTGGAGGCCCTATTTACAATAAAAAGGGGATACATTATCACAAATTTGTATCACAATACCATAGTTGAATTAGAAACATAAAAGAAAGGATAGTCATTTACCTACTGGAGTGATCTTTCCAGCTTTGATGTCACCAAGATACTTGGAACAATTTCTTTTCCAATGTCCAACACCATTACAATAATGGCATTTATCAAGAGGACCCTTCTTGATCTTGGAGGTGCTAGCTTCAAAAGTCTTAGCCTTGGTGAAAGTGGGAGCTTGCTTCTTACCCTTCTTCCCATACTTTTTGAATTTCCCCTTGCTCTTAGTGCTTATGTTAATCACATCCTTCGGTGGGTTAACATTTAACCCCATATCTCTTTCGGCTTGCACAAGTAACTTGTGCAACTCTTCAAGAGACACGTTCTTGTCTTGCATGTTAAAATTCACCCGGAATTGAACATGTGTCTTGACTTTGGATAAGGAGTGTAGAATCCTATCTACAATGAGCTCTTTGGGGATTTCAACCTTTTGAATCTTCAAAGTCTCGACTAGCTCCATTAATTTGAGCACGTGAGGGCAAACCTTTTGGCCCTCTTTAAAGTCGAGATCAAAGAATGCCGCGGCCGCCTCATATTAGACGATCCTCGGAGTTTGTGAAAACATTGTCACAAGCTTGGAATAGATTTCATTAGCGGTGCCCATTTTAAAGGCTCTCCTTTGGAGATCCGCCTCCATCGCAAAGATCAACACATTTTTCATTGCCGCGGACTCCTTGTGGTAAGCCTCATATGCTTCCCTAGTAGCGGCACTCGACCTAGCATTAGGTTCGAGTGGAGAGGCTTCGGTGAGGTAACGAAGCTTGTCGTCACCTTGGGCGGCTAATTTGAGTTGGGCATCCCAATCGGAGAAATTTGACCCATTCTTTTCAAATTTACAACGATCCATGAAGGATCGGAGCCATGAAGCATTAGTGAGAGGTGTGGCGTTGGTGTTTGGAGTGGCCATTTGTTATGAGAAATAAGAGTGGTCTACAAAACAAAATAGAAGGAATAAAACATAAGTCATTTTCAAAATAATAACACTCGTAAAAAATTTAATTTAAACAAGTTTTATTGCATTTATCTAGTGACCTCTACCCAACTTGATAAATGATTCCAAGACCCAAATTCTTATCAACTTAGGGCACGGTGTGCCGAAATACACTTTATTAACATAACTTGGTGATTAACCTTTTAATCGATTCTACTTTTAGAACTCTTGGTCGATAAAATTACATTAATATTTATCTCTAGCCCGAAACACATCCGGAAATCGTCGTGAATACTTTCGTTGAGTTCAACCCAAATTTCGAATAAATGTGTCCATGATCCAAACTCATATCAACTTAGGACACGGTGTGCTGAAATACCCCTCATTAATATAAATTCGGTGGATAGACATCTATCACCCACTTCCCCTACGTAACAAGGTTTGTACCCCGGTGTGGCCGATTGCACTCCCTCACGAAATAGGTTTTCATGGTTTCTACTTTTTGGTAAGGCTATGTCTCAACTGTTTATTTTTAGCGAGAGGTCATGTCAAGTTATTATCTATCACGTTTTAAGTGAACTAAAGCGGTGAACTACGATAATTGTAATTGACACGGTCGATAAACTCGATTAAAATGATAATGCATGTTTTAGTTATGGCGATTTAGCGATGCATGCGAGATATAAATAAAATGCAAAGCATAAATTAAATCCTAGTATGACCTTCCTAAAATAGAAAATCTAATTAACTATTACATATTCGAAAACCAACTCCTTTGGTCCCTTGAACTTCGATCTTGGCACGCATCTCGAGGTAACACCGTCTTTAATGGATCGCCTTCTTAAGTGGCACAGTCTTCAAGGATCTCCGGAATAAATAAATTACATAACAAATTACATAATTTCCTATTATACATTTGTAATTAAAATAAAATAAATCTATTAAATTACAAAACGGTGATACGAGATCACAATAAATTACAACCGAATCGATATTCCCATACATTTCGGGTAATACCAATTAAAAACTAAGGCCATACTAAGTAAAATTACATAATTCAAAAATTACATAAAATAAAATTATGACAATCATAAATAAAATGCAGCATTATAATATGTATGAACATGCCAAATTTTATGCTAAATCGCCTTTAAGGAGCCAATATCGTATATTAATCGGTTTTTACGGATTTGCGTGATTTAACCTTTTAAAAATCATAATAATTACATAAAATCATATTTATGTACTAGTTAATTACCCTAATCATATTAGGACTCAAAATTAGTCTCCACTAACAGTTGACAATAATTGACTTATATATTTCTTAATATTGTTCATAAAAGGACTTAAAATTACAAAATAAAGCCATAAACTTCAAATAAATCATAAAAATTTCAAATAAATTTGAAATTTGAAATTTAAACTCATGAACATTCTGGAAAAATACCATGACACTCATAATGTTCCAAAAACTTAGGTTAAAATTTTTGAAATTCATCGAGAAAAACAATGTTGCGGTTTATCGGATTTATCAAATATTATCATAAAAATATGAGAAAAAATTATATTTATCCACTTTTCAATTTTATATCTCAAAAAGGTGATAAAATGCAATATGTGACGTTTTTCCTTAGTCATGAAGTATGTTTTAGCAATTATCACTAATTAAAGTCACTATTTATGTTATTTTTCATCAAAAATTCATAAATCATGCATAAAGACTTCATTATAGCCAATTATTTTACACACATCTTGTAAAATCGCATGTGACAACATACTAAATTTCTATGGCCAGATTCGAAATATTACTCATATTAACCTATTTTTCATTTAAATTCGATTTTTATCAAGAAAAATCCATATTTCGAGCATAAAAACTCATAAAATTATGAAAATTTACAGGTCATCTGAATATAATATATGTGAAAACATATCCAAAAACCACAGGAAAAATCGAAGTTTAGCTAATTTTAGTCCAAAAATGACATTTTTATCATAAAATCACATTTTAATGCCATTATTATATAAAATGAACAATAAAAATCTATAAATTAACCAAAATATCCTAAATACGACCAGAAACCTTAACATGCATATTTGATTTCGTGATATATCATAATAAACACAAATGTATAAGTTTTATATGTTAATCGTATAACTCGGAAAAACTATAACCGATTTGCATGCAAACAACCTAAGGCTCTGATACCACTTGTTCATTTGTTCCCCTACATTCACTTTGGTCATGTCCCAAAGTTCCACAATTCTCACATATCCCACTTGGGATTGATGTGTTAGAAATCTATATCTCATTATACTTAACATATTCTTATATGTTTCAATTTAATTTAGTCATAAAATTAATTAGATCTTGTGCATACAAACATAAGTAAATATAGAGAAGAAATCATCATTCTTACATTGGAAATTTCGGATTATTGGGCGCAAATGAGTTCTCCTACTCACTTGTTCTTGAACTCTCCTAATATTGGATGAACAAAAGATTCAAGTTTAGAATCCCTCCCAAGGAATAATACTCAAGATAACCTCTTAATAAGATTAATATTATTAATACTAGAACAATATTAATCTAAATAAAATGACCCAAAACTATTGTTTTGTCCTCTTGGAATTTCGGTCAAGAGGAGGAATAATGGAGTAATTTTATCTCTCTAAAATACTTTCGTTTTAGATGTGTAGAATGAATGAATATACACTAATCTTTTGATGTAGTGTATTAGGTAAATAATAGAGAAAACCCTTTGGTCTTTTCTACAAGGAAAACCGGGTAGGGGAGGGTAAAAGGGGCCAATGCATGAGCAACGTGTTCTTCACAAGAGTAACTAGGTATGCATGGCTAGTAATTAGGTAAAATGATTATGTTTTCCACTTAATTAATCAACACAATATTTAGCCTAATACACCCTCTATTTCGGTCCATTTAAGATAAAATGGATTCCATTTTATCTTTGTCAATTTGTCAATTTGTCACATGTCACAAGTCATGTAAAATTGTTATGCATTTTTAACATATTAAAAATCAACGCATTAATAAAAATACGTCATGTACAAAATCGACTTAGTAATTCATAATTACATGTACCAAAATAATTTACCAATTATAAATCACAACATCTTATATTTATAATAAATTATTCATTCAAATGCAATTGTTTCCTTAAACAATAATTTCATCTAAGTAATAAAACAATTCGATCGCTTAGACCGTATCTTATTTAATCAAATTATAATGAGATACGTAAATATTACTTCCAAAATCGTCCGTCAATTTTAAGTAATTTAATTAACCCGTATCGTCATACGATCAATTAAATAATCAATTAAGAGTGTTACCCTTTAGGTATGACCTAAGGGGATCAACTGATCACCACCGTCGCACGACAGTAATGTCAAACTCTAGTCAGCCAATCATTACCGATATGTGTGGACCAGTTGATAGTAAAATATTACTTCCCAAATGTACTCTTAAAATGAGACTTAAACACGTGATCATCATGATCGACAGTTGTTATCGCATTATTGTCGGAGGACACATATTCCAACATGATGAAGATGACGTCATGGCATTAACATGTTGCTTTGGTGATTTTTAGGCTTCTTCAAGTCTAGCCATAGCTTTTTCGAACTTCAAATTGATGGTATCAATGTGAGCACTAAGTTGAGCACCCAATTGAGTAATAGAGTCCACTTCATGCTTTCCTCCTCTAGTAGCCATGCGAGGTCTACTATATTGTGAATTATGGACCGCCATTTCCTCAATCTTGTTCCAAGTTTGATTATCGTAAACTTCGGTGAACATACCATTTGATCCCATGTTGAGAATGTTTCTTGAGTCTTCATAAAGACCATTCCAAAATTGTTGTACCAAGAACCACTCGCTAAGTCCATGATGAGGACATGAGCGACAAATTCGCTTGAATCGCTCCTAAGCTTCATACAAGGATTCTTCATCTCTTTGCTTAAAGCCCGTAATTTGAGCTCTTAGCATGTTAGTCTTTTCCGGTGGGTAGAACTTTTTGTAGAAAGCTAGAGCCAATTTCTTCCAAGAGTCAATTTTGAGAGTAGCCTTATCAAGGCCTTTCAACCATTGTTTTGCGGTGCCAATTAGAGAAAAAGGAAATAAGACGCATCGAATTTGGTATTCAGTTACACCGGTTTGAGAAATTGCATCACAATAGTCACAAAAAGTCTCCATGTGAGAGTGAGGGTCTTCACTAGGCATCCCCCCAAATTGGCTTCTTTCGACTAATTGGATAAATGCGGATTTGGCAATGAAATTTCCGGTTAAGTGTTGTGGTGTGGGAGTACCATTGGTTAGATTCTCCTCGGTTGGTACGGAATGTGATGAAAATTTAGGCATTGTGGGTTGATTTTGTGTTGGATTTTGTGTTGGGTTCTCCTCACCTTCTCTTGCAAAAGGGTTAACGAACTCAATAGTGTTTGGTTGAATATCTACAACCTCACCAATACCTCTCAAAGTTTTCTTAGCAAGTCTTCTATTGTTTGTCAAAGTCCTTTCAATTTCGTGATCAAAGGGTAACAAGTTACCTTGTGATTTTCTAGACATGCAAAATATCAAACAACTTGAAAATAATTAGAACAAACCTTGAGGAGTTTTACTTCCCCAAGGCAAAGAAAGACACAACTAATAACAATCTAAGAAAATCTAAATCAAGTTAACACCGTCCCCGGCAACGGCGCCATTTTTGGTCAGACTCTTTTGAGAGGTTTAGTTTTCGGTACTTATCGTTAGGAGCACCTAGACCAAAATAATATTTATAACTCCACAAACAACTCTACTATTAGTAAAGAGGCAAGTAAAGGTCGGATCCCAAGGGACGGGAATTGAGATAAGATTTTCAATTGCAACTAGCGGTGTCTAGGGGTGTCACAATTTGGGGTTTGGAGTAGAAGATCACTAAACTAAATAACAATGAAAGTAAACAAGCAAGATGATTAAAAAGGGGTGTAAACAATTGATAAAAGGCACTAGGGTGTCATGGGGTTATAGAGGATTCATGGGAATTGATCATACAAACATATTCTCAAATTATAAGCAAGCAATTATTGTTGTGATGGATCGAGTTGGTTTATATCTTACAATCCTAGGAAAGTTTGGGTCCCGGAGCCAAATCGATTAGATTGTACAACACCTACAAGTCGACTTAATCTTCCCTACTCAACTATATGCATGGTCTAATGAGATTCGAGTTGGTTTATGTCTTACAAGTCTCATTGAAAATATAGGTGATGGGTAAAAAATGCAAGGATTCATAGGCTCGCATTTCATCAAACATAACATGTGCATAAGTTGAGATCACAACAAGCAAGCAAATAAACTATGAAAACATATTAATTTAAGCATGAATCATCCCCCATGTTGGTTTCCCCAAACTACCCATTAACCCTAGCTAAGGAAACTACTCACTCATTATCATGTTGAACATGCTAGCAAGGTTGTCAATCATACCAACAAAGTAAAACATGATGAATAAATGAATATGATTAACAATAATTAAAAAGGGATTAAGAGAATTATACCTACTAATGATTCCAATAATAAAGCAAAGAATAATAGAAGTACTTGATGATTGATTGGAAGGTTGTCAATCTCCCAATAATAACCCAAATAATCTTCAATTACCTAAAATGAAAGATGAACAAAAGAGAGATTAAGGAAATGAGATTTGTATTAATACTTGATTAAATGTTGATTACAAGATTAAAGAGAGATTAGATTGATATAAACTACACTAGAGATTGCTAAGAAGAACCTGATAATCTAGTTAGACTAATGGGGTATTTATAGTGGGGATTAGGTACACAAATTAGGGTTTTCTAAGGGCTTAAATGACGATTAAGTCCTTGCGGAATCGCTCCTCTCAGAAAAATATGCGAGTCTCCTTTTTGCTAGTCTTTCCCGAGGTATGCGAATCCTTCATAAAACATGTAGAAGACGAAATAGCTGTCACACAATCCGAGCGTCCAGAGCACGGGACAAGCGGATTGTGGGTGTTTTTGACGAGCGGATTTGTGGGGTGGACGGGCGGATTGTGGTGGTTTTGGACGAGCGGCCTTCTGAGGAAGACGCTCGGATTGCTTATCTTGGACGGGCGGATTGTGGGCAATCCGCTCGGATTATAGATCAGCTTCTTCCTTTCTTCTTTTCTTCCTTTCTCTTCATACAATCCTTGAGGATTTCCTCGGGGATGCAAGGATCTTTTCTCATCATTGCCCATCTACTACAATATGTACAAAGGCCTTCTAGTCTTGTCTTCTCTTTGATGCGTTGTCATTGAATTCAATCAATTTAGCTCCATTTTGCCATGAAAATGCAGGTTTGCACTCCTTTCCTACCAAGGGATCAAAACCTCAAATAATATGGAAAACAAAGGACTAAAGACAATAAATGACCCAAATATGCACTAAAAAGCATGGGAACGGGGCTTATTCGGGGACTAAATATGCTCAAATAATGGTCACATCAGTTTTATTCATACGTTCAACAACACCGTTTTTCTGTAGGGTTCGTGGTGCTGAGAAGTTATGCCCAACACCATTCTCTCTACAGTATTCTATAAAAGCATGGTTATCAAATTCGGTGCCATGATCCGTACGAATGGAAACTAATTTTGATTTATACTTATTTTGGGCAAGCTTCATTAGAACTGCAAACTCTTCGAAAGTTTCATCCTTTGAATTGAGAAATATAGGCCAAACATCTCTAGAGTAATCATCAACTAGAACGAAGACATACCTGGATCCACCTCTACTTCTTACGTTCATTGGGCCACAAAGATTCATATGCACGAGTTCTAGTGGTTCCTTGGTACTTACCATTCTATTGAGTTTGAATGATGATCTCACATGTTTGCATCGGGTACATGAATCACATAATGTTTCTTGATCAAATTTGATTGAGGGAAGTCCTTCAGCCAAATCCCAATCCTTTAGCTTATTCAACGTTGTTTAATTTATGTGAGCAAATCTTTTGTGCCACTGACACGGATTATCTGTCGTTACTTTCATGCACGTGAATGAATTAGTAGGAATATTATTTAGATCAATCATATAAACATTCCTTCTACGGTGTCCTTCAAGCACAACACTACTTGTTCCTTTAATTATTATTCGACAAGAATCTGAATGAAAGACAACTTTATTTCCTTTGTCGCATAATTGAGAGATACTCAGTAAATTGCGCTTGAGACCACTAACAAGATAAAGATCGCTAATGGCATGAGAAGATGATATTCCAACTTTACCAACACCGATGATCTTACCCTTCTTGTTATCACCAAATGTGACTTTACCTCCATCGAAGGTTTCAAGTGAAAGAAATAAATTTACATCTCCAGTCATGTGCCTTGAGAATCCACTATCAAGGTACCATAGGTTATTTTCTTTCACCACAACCTGCAAAATAATTAGATACAGTTTTTAGGTACCCAAGCTAAGTTGGGTCCTTTGACGTTACTCACTCTAAAAACTAGATTTTTTCTAACCCAAACCTTTTTTATAACTTTACGTTTTGGAGACGAAGGGCTCTTTAGGTTTAGGTGTTTGTTTTGATTTGGTAGCCTTCTTGAAATCAAAGCTCATATCCTAGAACCAACGATGATCATTGTTGCGTTCTTCATTGATACTTGGTTCAGATGGGGTACAATCACTTTCCTCGAAAACAGTGTCAGATGCTTTAACAAAGTTGATTCCTTTTCTTAAATCCTGAGCATATTTGACACAATTTTCTTGGATACGGCCAGTATGACCACAGTAATTGCAAATCAAATATTCTGGTAAATTTGTATATTTTCTCCTTCTGAAATCTCATTCGAAAGGGGTTGATTTGCATTTAAAGTGATCTCTACGACCATAGCACTCGTGCCCTAATCCCATTTTCATGTTGTTATCCGATTGCTCGGTTAGGAAATTTAGAACACGTGTGCTACCTTCCCATTTTTCGTGAACCTTTCTAGCATGCAAGAGTAATTCTTTTAAAGATTGTATCTCTTCGTTGCATTTGGAATCGTCTGACTCTATGATCTTGGGAGGATGAGTCTCTTCATAATTGTCACGAAAGTTCTGGAATCTATCATTAAGAACTCGTACCGTCTCGGTATGCGTTCTTTTAGTATTTGAAAGAACGGTTTTAGATTCATTAAATTGCCGAGTTAGAGTCTCAATCTCCTTCTTTTAATCTGAGATCACGGCTTCTCTACCGTAGCCTTGGACTCAAGAAGCTCTTTGACTTTCCTCAATTCCAATGTTATAGCTTCACTAGCAATAATTTTGGCGTGAAGATGCTTAATGTTGAGTTTCAGGTCTGAGGTTATAGCTTCATTAGCTATAACTTTAGACTCAAGAGCCTTCTTTTCAGCATTTGTCGTATCTGATGTTGTAGCCATATTAGCTGTAACTTTAGATTTGAGCTTTTTGGCTTTTGCTTTAAGGAGGTGATTCTCTTCAACAATATCGAGAATTTGTTCTTTCAAGTCTTTCAATTCCAACTCTTGTTCGTGACACTTATCAAGAGATTGTTCAAAAAATTCAATTAAAGCATTCTTAGGCAATTTCATAACACTTTTCCTAAGTTCAAGATAACTTACCTCTTCTTCTTCTTCTGAATCGGAATCTCCTAGGAAGCAGAAGTAGGAGTCCACACTATCTTTATCACTGTCTGAGAAGAGGTCAATACTAACGTTGCTTAGACATAGGTTAGAAAGTTCTTCGTCTTCTGATGCTTCGTCGTCCTCAGGGTCGAGATCTCCCCAGCATGATGCCATTATCACTTGCTTGAATTCCTTCTTCGTCTTCTCACGTTTTGCTTTGTCTTTAATTTTCTCCCATATGGGACAATCCTTAATCATATGACTGGATTCTCCACTCTTGAAGTATCCTCTATTCGCAAACGTATTCTTTGACTCAGAAGTTTTCTTATTAGAGAACTTGTTGTTATTGTTGTTGAACGATTTTGCTTGCTTATTTCTGAAGATGCGTTTGTTAAATCGTTTAGCAAACAAGACCGTTTCGTCCTCTATTTCAACATCTTCTTCTTCCTTAGCAGAAGCTTGTATAGCCATGCTCTTTGTGTTACTAGCGTTGGCCTCATCGTCTTCCAAGACGAGTTCATGAGCCATGAGAGCTCGAATAAGTTCTGCATAAGGAAGAGAAGTGAGATCTCTGACTTCTTCCATAACCGTGACCTTGGGACGCCATTTCTTGGTTAGACTCCTAAGTCATTTTCTAGCAATATCCTCGGAGTCAAAAGTTTTACCAAGATTTTTGAGCTCATTGACTATAGTAGAAAATCGTGCTGGCATACTATCAAGTGATTCATTCTTTTCCATTCTAAAAAGTTCATATTTTTGAATCAGCAGGTCAATGCGATATTTCCTTACAGCCGACGTTCCTTCATAGGCCAACTCAAGACCATCCTATATTTCCTTGGCCGAAGTGCAAGTGGAGAAACGATCGAATTCAGTCGATATCATGCCGTTTTGTAATAGGCTTATCACTTTCGAGTTTTTCTCAACCTTCTTGTAATCAGCCTCAATATAGTCTTCTTCCTTTTTCTCATAGGTAGTGCCTTCCGAAGATGCAGGCAAAATTTTGTTTTGTCCATTCTTGATGATCGTCTAACACTCCCAATCATGTCCTTTTATATAGTGTGTCATCATGTTTTTCCAAAGTTCATAATTCTTCCCATCAAAGACGGGACACTTAAGATACTTGGAATCCATTTCACACGTGGAAGGCAGTGTAATAAAAATAAAATAAAAAGATAAAAAGATTGACTGATCTAGCCTCTTTGCGGTTAGGCAATCAAGAGCACGAGGCTCTGATACCAATTGAAGAGTCTATCACACCCGAAATACTCGAGAAGGGGGGGGGGGGGGGGGGTGAATTGAGTATTTAAAAACTTATACCCACTTTTTATTTTATATCAATGATTAATTACTTAAAGTTTATTGATTAAACTTTAACTAACTAACTAAGTGATTAAGAACCTAATGAAATGAACGAAAAGAGAAACTGCAAGGACACATGATTTTGAAGTGGTTCAGCTTCGCACGTCGAAGCCTACGTTCACTATTCTCGATTAATAATTTTAGTACCTTTCTCCTGATTACAAAATTATCAACCCAACTCGTATAGCTAACTCTAGCTATAACTCAATTTGAATATCACTAGATATTCGATTTGACTATCTTTTGTTACTAAGAAAACACTTGATTGTTCTTCTAAGTCTTCACACAATTGAACGAGTATGAAACAATATGAAGCACTATTATCCAATAACGTAACTTAAAAAGTAATTGCAATAAAGAACAACACGACTTTTCAAAACAATTTTCGATTGCAAAATAATGATAAAATTAATTTGTTTGCAAGGATATTTTAAAGCTCAAAGTTGAAAAATAATTTGAAAGAATGAATAAGTACTTCTATTTATAGTAGAGAGGAGATCTAGGTTTAGGAAGAAAACCCTAGATGTCGTGTGTGTGTGTCCTGAGAGACAAGAAAGAGATTAGGTCAAATCTTCCTTAATCTTGGAAAGTAAGAAAGAATAAAAATAATATAAGGAGATAAGAAATCTCTAACAAATATTATTTTGATCTACTTTAGTTCTTATCCAAGTAAGAAAAAGAACTTAATCTATTTATTTATTCTAATAATATCTTACCAAAAGATATGGAATAAATATAAGGAGATAAAATATATTTAACAAATATTTTATCTAAGATCTTTACCTAAACCCTAGATCTCGTGTAGATTAGGAAAGGAATAAGATCTATCTTTTTCCTATTTTAATCCAACACTATTTTAGATAAAAGACACAAAATAAATATAAGGAGATAAAATATCTCTAACAAATATTTATTTAAGATCTTTACCATAAAACCCTATATACTATATAGATCACGTGTGAAGTATATAGTAAGTAGGAGATCTAATTTTAACCTAATAATATCTTTATATAATGGAAAAGAATAAATCAAATAATATATGAAGATGAAATATCTTAACCAAATATTATTACTAAGATTTATTCCAAACCCTAACTTGCACAAAGAGTATTCGAATAAGGAGGGAAAACGGCTCATAGGCCGACCACCCAAACCGAAACCCTAGCTATGATATTAGGTTAGATAATTAGGGTTTAGATATGAATTAAAGGAAAACCCTAGATAGCATGACAAGTCATAAGTTGTTTTACTAATCAATAGGATAATCTCAAACTCATTTGATCTAATCATGTCCCAAATCTCACTCTACTATAAACATACTTTTCTTCAAAGATTTTATTATTTAAGCTTTGAAAAATATATTTTAAAAACATTAAAATCGTGTTCTTTATATTGCAGCTCAAAGTTATAGTAGAATCACCTATAACTTTGAGTTCAACTAGTGAAGTAATAACTAAAGCAGCTATAACATTGCTTGTCAAGATTACTTCTAAAATTACCGTTATCGAATGATGACCTATACTAGCTAATCTTCCTGGAGATCTTCAGTAGTAGAATCATCTCTTTATCTTGATCATAAGTTCTTCATCTTGAGCTTCTTAAAGACTTGATCGAGCCTTTTGCTTGAGTGATCATCATCCTTGAAACTTGTTACAGTTACTATGACGCATTAAGAATCTTCAATGTTATAGCTCAAGCTGCTATAACATCACTTGAACGACGCTTTACAAATCTTCAATGTTATAGCCAAGGATGCTATAACATTGCTTGCTAAACTTGTAAACCTAAGTCAATCTAACAAAGACTAAACAAAAGATTACGAGCAAGGGTATATTTAAAACGAAGCACACACTTGTCATTATCAAAACTTAATCATATATCTATATGGTCCAACAGTTTTGAAATCGTGTACTTGGGGTAATTGGGTTATTGTGACGGCTTTTTCTTTGGGTTGTTCGGGTTTATTATAATCAGGTTTCTAATACCGTAATCCTCTAATAATAATAATTAATTAATTTGAAGTATAAATAAAAATAGAATGTAATAATTAATAATTGGTGGAAAAATTATAATATATATATGTTAGGTGACGATTTGTGAAGAAATTATAATCGGTTTCGGTTGCTTTAATTATTTGGATTGCTTGAGCTACTTATTTGAAATTCTTGCCAGGTAGGGATAAATCCTACTCAACTCTTGTTTATTAATGTTCGGTATGGTGAATTGTATATTTTGAAGTGAGATTGATCATATGTTGATAAGTGAATTATTCATTGGTTGATATTATTGTATTTGTTAGAAGGGAGAATTATATTACATTGTGTTGGTTGTTATTAATAATTGTGATGAGGTCAATTAATTGTTACCGTTGATTGTGTATATGGAAATTGTGATAAGCTATGCTACAGTCAGATGTACGTTGTTGAGGGAGTTTGTACTCTAGGGTGAATGGTAATATGTACGTTGAGAGGGAGGGGTATTATTACATAATGGCGGTACGTTGTTAATCGAGGGGTACCAAAGTAATGTGAGCATGTTGTTAAGGGAGGTATGCTAAGTCATGGAAAGGAGCACGTTGTAAAGGGAGTAGTGCAATGTAAATGGAATTGGATTGCCTATCGCGTGTCCTCGTTGTTAGTATTTATTCCTACTCAACCTTGTGGTTGACTATGTATTCGTGAACACCTGTGATGAACCATAATGGGGAGCATATTTGACAGTACTAAAGATTAGCTGACTTGGGAGCAATGGGATGCGTGAGGACTTGTCCAATCTACCTAGAAGTCTAGACCACGTAGATTATTAGATCACTTTATTTCTGCTGCGAGTTGTACTTTAATTTATATTAAGTTTTGGTTAAGTTGTAATAAACATGTAATCGCTAAATTTTATTTAAAGTACTTTGGTTTGTTGTACTTTGTTATTCACTACCTCGGGAAACCGAGATGGTAACGCTCTCATTTACTTGGGATGTCTAGCTAAAGGCTCCTGAATAAATGAGGGTGTTACATATAGGAAGCTATCCCTAGTACTCATGAATTTGAGTTTTTGAGAAACCTCATGATCCTGCTGTAGCAGCAGCATATTAGAAGGATCATTTCCTAATTGTTGTTGCAGCTCCCCAACTTGATTCGGAAGAATGCCAGTAGACTTCTCAATGTCACTAATTCCTTCTCTATTCAGATTGATCAGGCCAGTCTTTAAAAGTTTCAGAATTTTGGCTAATCTGTATAAAGGGGTACCATAATTACTCTTGTCTCATGACTGTCTCACTATAGGTAGAAACTCCTTGGAGCTGCCCTACATGTTAATGTACTTGAATCTGCTTTTGCCCTGCACACTATTAGTACTTCCAACAAGGCAAGGTGAGTGATCAAACAAACCCTCAGGTAAAAAATGAGCATATATATCAGGAAAATGGGCACTCCAGTATTCATCGACAGGAAATCTATCAATTCTGCTGTAAATTCTCTCCTCGGGCTTATTTTTGCTATTCCAAGTGTATAGGGACCTTATGGCAGCTATATGCACAACATCACAGTCTTCTATGCATCTCCTAAAGGGCTCAATTTCAGCTGAAGTAGCATTTCCACCAATCCTCACATTTGCAACCAGAACACAATTAAAGTCACCAGCAATGGCCCAAGGTCCTTGTACTTGACCTACAATTTTCCTCAAGTGATCCCTGATGTGACTCTTAATTAAACCTATGTTGCATACTAATATAGCATTTCATGGCCATTTTATCCGTCAATTCCTTCCTATTTTGCTTTCCTATTGCATTTTATATGTCTTGTAGGAAAGAAGATAATGAGGCGGAATCCCCGTCTCTCGTGCATATTCGGAAGCTTGTTAACGATCTTGGATGGACTAGAATGAAGAGGAGGCAAGAATGATGACCAAGGATGTAGGAATAAAGAGTATATAGAAGGATCATAGGCTTAAAAGTAAGAAAAAGGGAAACTGCAGCTCAACCCGCTCGGGTCAATCTCAACCCGCTCGAGTTGAAGATCAGGACGCGCATACCCTTGAGGAAGTTGCAAGCTAATCCGCGCATGTCCCCCAGGACTTGCAAAGCTCTATTCAACACTTAAGCATGTTATTTACTAATCTACCCTTAATTAACCTACTGATGTACCACTATATATACTCCATTTGTAATAATCAATAGATTAAGTTTTCTTAGATTAAATCAATCTCTCTTAGGTTAGATTAGGAGTAGATTAGAATAGACTAATCTCAATCATTCCACAAAATTCCACATTAATCCTTCTTTAATTATTTTTCAAGTTTATTATTGGGTAATTGAAGATTATTTGGGTTATTATTCTAGAATTGACAACTCTTCATCAATCAATCAAGTTTTCTTCTATTATTCTTTCCTTTCCAATTGTTCATCTTATGTTTAGTACTCCCTCCATGTTTCTATATATGACGTTTAAGGCAAAAATACAGTTATTAAGAAAATTATTTAATCATCATTATTGACATTAATTATGGTGTGTGTATAAGCTTTGGAAATAGGGAATATTGTAGTGTACAATTATTCCCCTAAACAAGGGTACTGCAAATTCCCACCGCCTCTTCAGCTCTTCATCACCATTTGAGAATCAACGAAATTTTGGAGCCAGTTTTTTTGTTGAAATTTTTTGAATGAAAGTTTAAACTAGAGCCAAATTTTGAATTTAATTGAAAAATTCTACTATGAAGTTCTCTATAAATTGTTTTTCCCCCAATTTCAATGACTACCCAATTTCAATCATCACTAAATTCTACCAATTTTTTTCCCCTCTAATTGTGAAACAGGTAACTCTTCCAAATCTGATTCCGGAATAATAGTTTTGAATAATTGTTCTTCAGAAGCTGGTATAACAAAGCTTTATTTATCATCAAGTTCATAATCTTGGTTATCCATGGGAAAAATTGGAGAAAAGAATTTTAATTATTGAAATGGAAGTATCCATCCATTGAAAGGAATACTGGTATTATATACAATTGAAAATTAAAGAGGTGAGTTAATGAATTAATGGGAGTTAATGCTTAATGGAGATTAGATGTAGAAATTTGTTGCTTTGGAATTGAAAGAGGCGTGTGAATTGAACAAGTTTATTGAAAATGACAAAACGTCATCTGATAAGTAATTTTCACCAAAGTCTTAAACGTCATATATAAAAACATGGAGGGAGTATAATTCCTTTACTCTTTACTCTTTATTGCTTATTTCTTCACTATTTTATCATGTTTATACTTGTTGTGATGATTGACACCATTGATAACATGTTTTCCATGATAATAAGTGAGTAGTTACTTAACTAGGATTAATGGGGGAGTAGGGGAACTATAACATGGGGGTAGATCCATACTTAATCTAATATGTTATCTTATGATTGTTTGCTTGTTGTAATGTCAACCTATGGACATGATATGTTTGATGAAATGCTAGACTATGAAACCTTGCATTTTTACCCATCTCTTATCTATTCAACAAGACTTGTAAGATATAAAACAGCTTCAGTCTTGTTAAACCATGCGTAGAAGTGAATAGGAAGAAAGTAGGTCGACTTGTAGGTGTTGTACAATCTTCACGACTTGGCTCCGGGATCCAAAGTTTCCTATGAACCGTAAGACATAAACTAACTCAGTTCCTCTACGACATTAATTGCTTGCAACTATGGAAACATGTTTGTATGATCACCACCTTGAATCCCTTATGAAACCATGACATCCTAGTATCCTTTGTTATTTGTTTACATCTTTATTTGCTTTATTGCTTGTTTTACTTAATTGCTTTTATTAGATTAGAATAAATCAATTCCAATCAATTGTGACAATCCTTAGCACAACTACGATTAGATTGAACAATTCAAATACCCCCGTCCTATGGGTTTGACCCCGACTTGCTTGCTATGCTAGTAGTTGGGTATAAATGTGTTTGAGGGCGTACAACAACACGCTCATCAAAATGGCGCCATTGTCGGGGACGGTGTTGTGTATTTGAATCGTTCTTTTGTCTAGTTTTAGTTGTGCTTCTTCTTGAAGAGCCTTGGTTCCTTGGGAATTTCGTTTCTTGCGTTTTAACCTTGAGGAACTTGTTACTCAAGGTTCGTTCTTACCCTTTTGTGTAGTTTCTATGCTTGTAGTTGTTTCCTTGCCTTAGCTATGATGACGGCTCAAGACTTGATATATGGAGTATGTGGTGGATCTTTTGAGTATGACTATGGGTATGGGGAGTTTGAGGAGCAAGTCAACACAAACCTACCTTAGAACTCATACAATGAAAGTCCTAACTACTATCCCAACTTTCCCCGCCAAAATCACCATACCCAATATCTACAACAACCATCTACCCAAGACTCAGTTTACAACCAATTCCAAATGCCACAATATAGCCACTTTCACATCCACACACAACAAGAAAATGACCCAAACATTGACATTCAAAATGTGGTTCTCCAAAATGATGGGGGACCAACAAAACTTCTTCACACAAGTGCTAGAGGAGAGCCAAAATAGGGACAGTGTTCTTCAAAGCATTGCTACCTATGGTGAGGAGTTGGCAATTCGAATTGCCCAGATGAAGGAAACACAAGCAACAACTCAACCAACCACTCATCACCAATCCTTGAGCATTGACCATGAATATGGATTTGAGGTAATGACCTTTGATGAAGAAGATATGAAATGGGAAGAGCGAATCTTCTTGAGCTCTTGTGAGTACGAAAGTGTGGTGTTTGATGAAGAAGATATGAGGTTGAGTAAGCCAAATACTCTTAGCCTTTGTGAGTATGAGGGTGTGACTTTTGATGTGAACATTGAGTCGGTGGAGGAAGAATTATTAAAGAGAAGTGAAGCCCCTATTTATGATTCATATGGAGGAAGCAATGATGACACGCATATGGAAGAAGATGATGAGGGAAAGATAGGCTCAAATGATAAATGGAGTTGTGAGATCAACTTGCTTGAGGAACCCATCCTTGAGAAGTTTGAAGTTTGCTTCGATGAAGAGGAGGAATGCCTCCATGAGAACCTTTTCAAACCCACTATGGAGCTCATGATACTTGGAGGTGACATTATGGACCTTCTCACGAAAGTCAAATCATCATACAAGAATTACTTCGTGGAGAAGCTCAAAGACAAGGCTAAGAAGCAGCCTACATGTGGAAATTTGGCACCCATTATCCCAACTCCTAAGACTCCCCATCATTAATGCCATGGAAGTTCACCTTCTATTGTTAGAAGATCACCTAGTCCAAGTATTTTCGTCATCAACTTTGGAAGAAATAGGCGCAACCGGAAAATTCCCAATGACAAGAATCTCAAGTTTGCAAGTTTTAAGAACCGGGAAGGCCATCATGACAAAGCAAAGAAGAAGGGGAAGGAGTTTAAAGGAAGGTCCCTCATGGATTGGCCCTACTCTATTTTGTAATGGTTCAAAACTTACTCATGCTTACTTAAGGACCATTTACAAGCTTTTGACCAACTTTTAAGGGCCTTGAGCTCTATGGACAATAGATTGCAACACTTCAAACTATTTTGGTGGAGTCCTATCTCAAACCACCATTTGTAACATATTCCTTTCTACGACTTTGCATTGTATAATATCACTTGCATTTTTCTTTACATGAGAGTTGTGAGGGAGGGTTCTTTATCCATTCTTTGTGGAAATTTTCAGAAATTGATGATAAGAGGAAGTACAAAAGGGCGCAAGGTAAATGATTAGCATGAAACGATTGAAATATTACCAAAGAGCAGATCAGGACGCACGTCCCGACAGTAGCCCGCTCGACCCGAGTTGTGCTTCAGGCAAAACAATTCGCTGCCATAAGATCTGTGCAATTTGGAACCATGACGCGCGACCCAGCTACTGATCCGCTCGAGCCGACACCAGGACGCTCGTCCTGAATGGTACATTAACCAAGATTTTTCCTGGATGAAAATCTTGGCAGATTTTTCAGAGGACGCACGTCCTAGATAATGATCCACTCGAGCCGTTTTCAAAATGCTCGTACTGACATGTATTCAAGATAAAGAGGACCAGCTATGGACTTGGGCCACAAGCCGGTCTGTGGATTTGGGCCACCTACCGATATGCGGTCACGGGCCACCTGCACGCCAAGCCAATCTGTGGACATGCAGCGGTCTCTTGAAAGCCACGCTCGGCGGCGTAAAAATGTTTTCGACCGAATCGTTTTAGATCGGTCGGTTTCGTCTCCGTAAAGGTCTCGAAACGAAATAGAGATGTTGGGAGTCGCCACCAAGCATTTGTGGGGTGCTTGGAACCCGTTCGAATCCACTTTATACCTAGGTCAATCAAGGCAAAAAGCGGTGTTTGACATAGGTACTAAAGATAAGGACTCGTCCCCCTTTTAGCATTCTATGCCTAAAATGGCTCTCGTACGCCCTGGATAAGGCCTTCCACTATCCAAAGGTTCTGAGTAAAGGATGAGGGTACGTATTGGGAAGCCCATTAATCGGACACCCAATCTCGCTCGTGTTAGCGGCCTCTACTGATCGATCGTGGTTGTTTAAGTGCAAAAGTTGATAAAACGGTGTAAATGCATGAATGTACATCCAAAGGTTTTAACCTAACATGTGAACTTTATAAGTCGGTTTGTTAATCCAAATATCAAGCATAAGATGTCAAGTTGGGTTTAGATTGATTTACATGTGAAAACGAAAATTAAACATCAATTTACCAAGTTTGGGTTATGATGCTTAACACGATCCATTTATTGAAAAAGGGTGTCAAATGACAAAGTGTAAAAAACGTAAACTTGTCAATCTGATCCGTCACGTATTCGGATAAACTGTAATCGGGATCGTCCTAGACAAGTACCAATATGGGATAGAACAGTGCCAGGCAGCCCTGTTAAGGCGCGATCCTATTGGCGAGATAAAGGGCTCTGCCCTGGTTTTGAAAGATGGAAACAGACTGCCGCTTGGGGGGCGAGCCATGAGCCGACCTAAGGGGGCGTCTCCTGGTTCTTGAAAAGGTTATTTAAAACCGTATTTATGATGAAAGATTTGCAAATGTTGTTTGCATGACTCGGAATAATTACTATTGTGTTAGTAACATTCGTTGTCGGATTTGCATGTTTGAAAAGTATAGTTTACAAACAAAAATATAAAATATTTGATTTGAACTAATCATGTTAAGTTCATTTCTTTGTAATTAGTCAAGTTAATCGTCGTACTCGGATTAAACCGACATGGAATAAAGAACCAAGGATGATTATGAATTATGACTAATATATTTACAAATGTAAACAAATGAGAAAAATGGTAAATAAAAGAAAAGGGTGTTAAAATACCCATTAATTTGTAATCAACCAATAATATCATCGTGTCACGGAATAAACCGTCATGGTATATGGAACCGAGGAAGATTTTTGTAATGGTCAAAAAAAGTTTGTCATAAAAACGATTTGAAGCATTTGAAATGGTAAAAACCGATTGCAAATAAGAAAGAAATAAAGAGAAAAGACGAGAATAAACACGGCTGGATTAAGGCCTGAGAGGGCATTGAGGCGCGAGCCTACCTGCTACGTAAGTAGCCCCTGTCTCAAGCAAAAATCCGGTTTTGGCTCGTCTAACCTATATTTGAATCGTGTTATTTATTTTGTTGATGCATATAAACTCATAAAAACAGTAAAGACATTAAATAAATGAGTTATTTACACCCTCAAACATACGTATATTGATGTTTGCGACGTAGACGACTTTAGAGACGGGTTTCTCGTAGTGACTACTCACGATCAAAGAAGTTTAAAAGAGTGCCTTAGAAAAGAATTTTGTTTTGAAAATAAGTTGAAAATATGTTAATTAAAACATGTTGATTGATGAGTTGAATTGGTCAAATGGGTCGGTCGAATGCACGGCGACGGTACCAAACAATATGTGTAAGGCTTGTGTTTACGATCGGTAGGTCGTAAACACGTGTCGATTTTGTGACTTAGGAAGTCGGGTCTAGAAGTTTAAGAGAGAGGTGAGGGGGCGGACACTCGCGTGAATATTTTGGTGTGTGAAGGTTGGTATTTATAGAGAAATGGGGGTGATAGCAAGTCGGTTATGTTTGCTTGATGGGCAAGGGCACGCCTAAAGAGGCGCGAGCTACCTTGAGATACAAGTGGGTGTATTGTCCCTTTCGCAAATTTCGATTTTGCATTTGTTCTAACCAATGTTTTATTGGATGTGTTTTGTGGTCTTTGAGGTTTGCTTAGCCATATAAGCTTCCTCTTGGGTGATATTTGGGGTAGGTATTTTGTTTCTTTGACTCGGGTTTGACCCGTGTGAGTCGGGATTTGAACTTCGAGTCGGTTTTTGGCTCGGTGTCGGTTTTGACTCTAATTAGGGTCATTTTAATGGAAATGACATGATAAAGGCATTCATGGCATTATTTTTCGACATTCGGGATTTGGGTTGACTCGGGTTAACTCAGGTTGACTCGAGTTGCGGGTTTCTGAGTCGTTTTTGGGTCCGAAGACTGTTTTAACTCTAAATATTGTTATTTTAATGCAAATGAAGTTAGAAAACCATTTATGAAATCATTTTTCATATCCGAGTAGTGTATTAAACCGTCTCATGTATACCCAATCCACGCACGCATATCAAAAACACGTTATAGTCCGATCATCATCGGGTGGTTTTTGGAAGGTGCAGATACTGGGTATCTAGACAGCCCCCACTTTGACTGAGGCTTGGACATGGCAAAAGTCGAATTATGATCTCCAGGTCAATCGACGATTATAACCTAAAGACCATTGCGACGTCGAGGCGACTCAAAAAGGTTTGAGTCAAGGACCTGCCGTCGGGAAGGGCGACGTCAAGGCGACTCGGGGATCCGAGTCAAGGACCTGCCGTCGGGAATATTTTAGAGTATGTCGACTTTTGATTCGGGTCGTTTAAAGTCCATTAGACTACGTATAAAGGCTCGCCAGCCATAAGAAGGAGTCATACCTGAGGCATCTTCGGGTACGTCCTTGAGTCATATCTTGTTTACGGACAAAGGCTCGCCAGCTGTGTGGAGGAGTCATACCCGAGGCATCTTTGGGATACGTCCTCGATCCTTATATTATCTACGGACAAAGGCTCGCCAGCTGCTGCGCGTTGTAAGGCTCGCCAGCCATAGGAAGGAGTCATACCTGAGGCATCTTCAGGATATGTCCTTGAGTTGCTTCTTCTCTGCGTGCAAAGGCTCGCCGGCTATGTTGAAGATGCATTTTAAGGCTCGGCAGCCATGTTGAAGGTACGTTTTGAGGCTCGCCAGCCATGTTCGGGTTTGTCCGGAGTCGGACCAATGGGTTGCCGCATTCCTTCTGAAGTAAGTATCTCCAGAGCGGTGCCATATGTTATTCCCAGATCTGTGAAAACCCTTTGATGTTTTCCCATGATTCCCACATTGGTGTTTTTTTGGATGTTTTTGTGAGTTTTGTTTTTGATTTTGTCAATCCTAGGCGGAAGCAGGATTGGGTTGTTGTCAATGGGAAGTTTTTGGGATGTTGCTTGACATTTTGAAGGGGGTTTTGGTGAGGTGATTTCATGTTCTTTGTTGGTGGATTCATGGATGTCGGAACCATCGGACAATTCCTCATTTTCAACAGTTCTTGGTTGGTGAACGGAGGGTTGGTTTCCTTGATGGTCAGGTTCATTTTTGGTACTACCACACCTCTTCTCCAATTTAGCTACCCGAGTGTTCAAATCATCGATAGCCACTTGCAACTTTGAGAATATGTTGTTGATAGAGACGGACAACATTATTATAACGCTTTGTACGCCATCTTCGTCAATTGCATGAACTTTGTCATCCTCGGGAGAGATGAGATGAGAGTAGTCTAGGGAAGATTCCTGACTGTGTCCAGTAGGGTTTTCAGGAGGGTTGTTTTTGTTGTTTGTTGAGGGAGGTAATGGTAACTCACCCTTTTTTATCATATCAAGGATGGCACCTTTCTGGGGGAGACACATTTCAGTGTCATGTCCGCGACCTTGGTGATATTGGCAAAAGAGATTTCCATCCCATCTTCGACCTTGCTTGTTTGGTAGAGGGTCTTGAGATGGACCAATTGGTTGGAGTTTTCCTTGTGAGATTAGCCTTTCCAAGGCTTTGGCATAAGGCATACCCAAATCAGGGAAGGACCTATGGGGTCGTCTTGTTTTGGTTTTGTCGATGGCAAGTAGCCGGCTTTCAAGGAGCTTAACCCTTTGCTCAATATTGAAAGAGGTAAAATTCCCGGTAATCATTTTGTCCTTAACATGGGAGAGACGAGTGCTCAAGTCTTCCATGGTAGCTAGGAGTCGAAGGACCATGTTGTTGGTTTCAGCAGAAGTCATGGCGGATGAAGGTTGATCAGCTTCTTGAGTTCCTGGTTGGCGATTGATGGCACCCACGGGATTCCTAATTGACATAACGATAGGCGTTATAACTTGTCTTGGTAAGGTATTGCACAAACAAAGGCAAGTACGACACATATGTACAAAAGGCAGTTTTGTTGTGGAGACGCGACGGTGTCACTAGGTTATGAGTTCATTAAAGATCGTGAATGACCTCTTGTAATTGAACTCTTGGTGCATGATTTTGAACTTTGACTAGACTGTCGACATTGGCATAGTGATGCCTAGACAAACGAATTCTGATGAGATTTGGAGGTTTGTTGGTTGCGTGACGCCGTTAGACAAGACATGCACACAAACTTGACCTTTGACCCGTAATGTAGGGGAAAGACAGGTTTAATACCCGAGAGGTTTTGACTCTCCAAATGCCATTGAAGATGTCTCGACAATTAGGCGACACAACCTAGACCGTAAGGTAGGTATTAACTTCGGCGGAGACTTGATGTTATCTAGACGACTTGACTTGAGATCGACTGGACTCTAATCGACTCGAGGTTGAATCGGAAAGGTGGACTGAAATTTTCGAAAATAGAAATTTTCAAAAAGATTCATTTGTCGTTTTTTAGACGGCTTCCGAAGAGTAGGGATCTTTAGAAGGTCGGCCAATTGAAAGGGTTGTCTTAAGTTTGTTTTCAAAAGACGGTTTAAGTGGAGATTGCGGCTGCTCTGAAAACAATGTGTTGTTTCCGAAGACGGTTTTTGAAATTCCGAATCACGGATTTGAAAATCCGTAATTGAAGAATTAGGAATCGTCATCACAATGGCCATGAAAACGGTTAAATTTGTTTTCAAAGAATTGAAATTGGGTTGAAAATTTGAAAACGGTTAAATTTGTTTTCAAAGATTGAGTTTTGATTTGAAATCTGAAAACGGTTAAATTTGTTTTCAAAGATTTGATGTTGAATTGAAATTTGAAAACGGTTAAATTCGTTTTCAAAGATTTGATTTTGAATTTGAAATTTGAAAACGGTTAAAGTTGTTTTCAAATGATTGATTTTGAATTTGAAATTTGAAAACGGTCAAATTCGTTTTCAAAGATTTGATTTTGAATTTGAAATTTGAAAACGGTTAAATTTGTTTTCAAAGATTTGAAATTGGGTTTGAAATTTGAAAACGGTTAAATTTGTTTTCAAATGATTTGAAATTGGATTTGAAATTTGAAAACGGTTAAGTTTGTTTTAAAAGATTTGATTTTGAATTTGAAATTTTAAAATGGTTAAAGTTGTTTTCAAATGGTTGATTTTGAATTTGAAATTTGAAAACGATTAAAATTGTTTTCAAATGATTTGATTTTGAAATTGGGGGATTTGAAAATGGTTAAATTTGTTTTCAAATGATTTGAAATTGTAAATTGTGAGGATTGAATTCATCATTACGATGGGTTAGGAAACCGTTTTAACCTTTGAAAGGCGGTATGCAAATCGAAAAGTGTGAGAATTGAAATTTTTATTACGGCGACTTAGGAAAGCCAAATTTCATTTCGAAAACGAGATTTGAAATTTGGAAAGTTCTATGGGTTGAAATCGTCATTACGACGGTTTGAAAAACGTTTTTGTTTGAAACTTGATTTCGAATTTTAAAAATTCGAGAGTAGAATTTATCATTACAACGGCATAAAAAGGGCGCTTTGAGAATGTAATGGTCGGCGATGGACCGAGGTTTGAAACGGCCATTATGACGACGTAAAAAGGTTTTTTTGAAATGGTTTGTGAAAACCGAGTTTGAAATCGTCATTACAACGGCATGAAAAGGTGTAATTGAAAATGGTTATAAAAACCGGATTTGAAAATCGTCATTATAACGGCCTAGAAAGGTGTGCAACGGTCGGCCGAAGACCGAGGTTTGAAACGGCCATTATAACAGCATGAAAAGGTGCTTTGAAACGCTTATGTAAAACCGAGTTTTGAAATGTCCAACATGACGGCATAAAAAGTTGTGCAATGGTCAGCAGAAGACAGAGGTTTGAAACGGTTGTGAAAAAACCGGCTTTGAAAATTGTCATTATGACGGCCTAAAAAGGTGCGCAACGGTCGGCTAAAGACCGAGGTTTAAAACGGCCATAATAACGACGCGAAGTGTGTTTTTGAAACGGTTGTAGAAAACCGGTTTTGAAAGTCGTCATTATGACGGCATAAAAAAGGGTTTGCAACGGTCGACCGAGGTTTGCAAATCTTCATTACGATGGCCTAGAAAGACGTGCTTTTTTTTGAAATGGTTGTAGAAAACCGTGTTTGAAAATCATCATTACGACGGCCTAGAAAGGCGTATTTAAATGGTTGTAAAAAACCGAGTTTGAAAATCTTCAATACGAAGGCCTAGAATGGCGTGTTGAAAATCAACGGTCGGCGAAAGACCGAGGTTTGAAATGGCCATTATAATGGCGCAAAAAGGTGTTTTGAAATGGTTTGTGACAACCGCGTTTGAAAATCGTCATTACGACGGCATAGAAAGGCGTGCAACGGTCGGCGATAGACCGAGGTTTGAAATGGCCATTATAACAGTACAAAAAGGTGTTTCGAAACGGTTGTTAAAACCGGGTTTGAAAATCGTCATTACGACGGTATAAAAAGGTATGCAACGGTCGGGGAAAAACCGAGGTTTGAAACGTCCATTATAACGGCGCGAAAAGTGTTTTTTGAAAGTTTGAAATAACACGGAAGGACTTATGATCACATAAAAATTAAGTACTCGCAGTTCATTATATTATGCATAAAGCTGACACGGGTTTTGGCTTAAAAGGGTGGGTTACACACCAAGCAATCAAACCCCGATTTGCGAGAGGGATACCAATCCAAACAAAATGTGTAAGGAGGGTGCCCTAGCCTCGTTCTCGAAGGTGATGAAAGCTCTTTGACGAAACAGAAATGTGTAACGTCAATGGTATGTTTGACTCAATCGGGTTCGAAACGTGGGGATGAGAGAACTCACGCCGACGAGACAAGCCAATTGGTCGAAAAGGGTTAAGTTGTGGGCCCGGAAAAGGAACCCGACTTATTACCGTAATATCAATTAATGCACAAATGTCCTAGTTTTCCCCAGCGAAGTCGCCAATCTGTGGACAAGGGCTACAGGCCGGTCTGCCGATCTGGGCCACCTACCGATCTGCGGTCATGGGCCACCTGCACGCCAAGCCAATCTGTGAACATGCAACGGTCTCTTGAAAGCCACGCTCGGCGGCGTAAAAATGTTGTCGACCGGATCATTTTAGATCGGTCGGTTTCGTCTCGGTGAAGGTCTCGAAACGATATAGAGATGTTCGGAGTCGCCACCAAGCATTTGTGGGATGATTGGAACCCGTTCGAATCCACTTTATACCTAGGTCAATCAAGGCAAAAAGCGGTGTTTGACATAGGTACTAAAGATAAGGACTCGTCCCCCTTTTAGCATTCTATGCCTAAAATGACTCTCGTACGCCCTGGATAAGGCCATCCACTATCCAAAGGTTCTGAGTAAGGGGTGAAGGTACGTATTGGGAAGCCCTTCAATCGGACACCCAATCCCGCCCGCGTTAGCGGCCTCTACTGATCGATCGTGGTTGTTTAAGTGAAAAAGTTGATAAAACGGTGTAAATGCATGAATGCACATCCAAAAGTTTTAACCTAACATGTGAATTTTCTATGTCGGTATATTAATCCAAATATCAAGCATAAGATATAAGTTGGATTTAGATTGATTTACATGTGAAAACGAAAATTAAACTTCCATTTACCAAGTTCGGGTTATGTTGCTTAACACGATCCATTTATTGAAAAAGGGTGTCAAATGACAAAGTGTAAAAAACGTAAACTTGTCAATCTGATCTGTCACGTATTCGGATAAACCGTAATCGAGATCGTCCTAGTCAAGTAGCAAAATAGGACAGAACAGTGCCAGGCAGCCCTGTTAAGGCGCGAGCCTATTGGCGAGATAAAGGGCTATGCCCTGGTTTTGAAAGATGGAAACAGACGGCCGCTTGGGGCGCGAGCCATAAGCCGACCTTGGCATCTCCTGGTTCTTGAAAAGGTTATTTAAAACCGTATTTATGATGAAAGATTTGCAAATGTTGTTTGCATAACTCGGAATAATTACTATTGTGTTATTAACATTCGTTGTCGGATTTGCATGTTTGAAAAGTATAGTTTACAAACAAAAATGTAAAATATTTGATTTGAACTAATCATGTTAAGTTCATTTCTTTGTAATTAGTCAAGTTAATCATCGTACTCGGATTCAACCGACATGGAATAAAGAACCAAGGATGATTATGAATTATGACTAATATATTTACAAATGTAAACAAATGAGAAAAATGGTAAATAAAAGAAAAGGGTGTTAAAATACCCATTAATTTGTAATCAACCAATAATATCATCGTGTCACGGAATAAACCGTCATGGTATATAGAACCAAGGATGATTTTTGTAATGGTCAAAAAAAGTTTGTCATAAAAACGATTTGAAGCATTTGAAATGGTAAAAACCGATTGCAAATAAGAAATAAATAAAGAGGAAAGACGAGAACAAACACGGCTGGATTAAGGCCTGAGAGGGCATTGAGGCGCGAGCCTACCTGCAACGTAAGTAGCCCCTGTCTCAAGCCAAAATCCGGTTTTAGCTCGTCTAACCTATATTTGAATTTTGTTATGCATTGTTCATGCATATAAACTAATAAAAACAGTAAAGACACTAAATAAATGAGTTATTTACACCATCAAACTTACGTATATTGATGTTTGCGACGTAGACGACTTTAGAGACGGTTTTCTCGTAGCGACTACTCACGATCAAAGAAGTTTAAAAGAGTGCCTTAGAAAAGGATTTTGTTTTGAAAATATGTTGAAAATATGTTAATTAAAACATGTTGATTGATCATTTGTGTTGGTAAAATGGGTCGGTCAAATGCACGGCGACGGTACCAAACAATATGTGTAAGGCTTGTGTTTACGATTGGTAGGTCGTAATTGTTAGAAATCTATATCTCATTACTTAACATATTCTTATATGTTTCAAATTTATTTAGTCATAAAATAAATTCTAAATCTTATGCATGCAAACTAAAAAGGTAAGAGAAAAATTCATGTTCCTTACTATGATAATTTCGGTCATCATATGGGCACCAACAAGATCTCCTTCTTGTTAGTTCTTGAGCTTTCCATTAATGGATGAACATTCATGACTTCAAATTAGAAGCCCTCCAATTAGTAGCACCCAAAACTATCCCTTAATCCCACAAACTAACATGTACTAGATATTTGTAATGTGGTTTAACTTAAAATTGATTACTAATACTCATATACTACTACTAGTATTATTAGTAATTGATTTATACAAACTAGATTCATAAAAATGAATTTTATGAAGAACAAGAGAGAGAAGGTAAGTATTTTCATAAAAATGTAAGAGAATGAATTATTGAGAAAACATTCTCTAAATTGTGTATGAAAATCGGTTGGGTGGGTGTCATTATAGTCTCTTTTATTTTTCCTTTTTATCTTCACAAGACAAAAATGTATAAGTCTTTAGCATAGTCAAGTCACTATCAA
Source organism: Silene latifolia (assembly GCF_048544455.1). Taxonomy (NCBI): domain Eukaryota; kingdom Viridiplantae; phylum Streptophyta; class Magnoliopsida; order Caryophyllales; family Caryophyllaceae; genus Silene; species Silene latifolia. The sequence continues at coordinate 100,101,864 of NC_133537.1, read as the reverse complement.
TTGTCATAGACAAATGAACAAGACAAATTAATAAGACAAAACTACTAAAAAGAGCCACCCAATTTCGGTTATCATGTAATATGGAGTCCATTTTATTTTTGTCAATTGTACAATTGTATGTCATGTGACATTTGACATGTCTTATGTCATGTTTTAATTTAAAATGCATATTTAACAAATTAAATATCATTTACAAATTAAATAAATCATATTTAACAAATTGACTGGTAATATAAAATTACTTTCTCATAAAATGGTCATTTAATTACTAGTTAGTATAATTCACAACATCTTGTAATTATAACTAACTTATCATTCTCATCTCGCGTGTTTCGCAAACACCGATTAATTTTAGTAATATAACTTCTTAAATTACTAAATAAAATCTCATTTAATCACATTATAATAAGATGTCACTTCTCTCTTATGATAATAATTTATTCAACTTTAAGGAATTAATTAATCTGTATCGGCATACAACCAATTAACCTTTTCAATTAAGGGAATCGTCCTTTAGGTGTGACCTCAAGGGATCAACAGATCACCACCGTCGCATGACGGTAATGTCAAACTCTAGCCAGCCAATCATTACTGATATGTGTGGACCAGTTGACTATATATATTATGTATCATCCCTTCCGTATTCTTGTAATGAGATTTAATAATGATATTTAAATCATGTGATCGCACTATCGTTGAGGACTCATTTCCCAACAATCTCCCACTTGTCCTCGACAAGTGTGCGTCACCAGTTCTCTTGTCCTATTACTATCTCCCACTCAATTTAAGGTGTCTTTCGGGTCGTACTTGCAAGTGATCATATCGAGAGTGGTTTCCTCGATCGGGAGAATAACTGATTGACCGGATTTATCTATCATAGATACCTTCCGAGTGTGGCCACGCATTTCCAGTTCATTACTCCTCGAGTGGCCCTTAGATATTGTTTTAACCCTGACAAAGGGGTGGACAATTCCTATCGCACTTATTCCCTTCGACTAGCCACAGCCATCATAACCCAAAATATGCCCATTTGACCCCATTTACGAAGGTCGTAGTAACATAAATCAAAGCTAATCTGAAACTGTGCCATCTTAGGCGAACAGTCTTTAGTCAAAAGAATCGACTCATTAGAATACTATAGTAGCTCTCGCCACGACCAGGCTATATAAATTTGCCAGAACTCTATAAGCGGTAACTGCCCGACAAAGTGTTCCTAACAGTCTGCCTATGTGATCGACTAGTCATCTCACATGACTCTATGGCACTTGAACTTGCCATCAATCGCATCACACTCTAGTCACTTCGAGACGTCACCTCATACAAGCGACTATGGGCTAATACTATGTTAATCCGGGTTCACTTTAACGGGGTTCAATGTTGTCTCTACAACCCGTTTGGATGTAACAAAGTATAACAAAAGAGTTTTAAAGTAAAACTCGAACGACAAATTGCGATTATCACATATGAATAGTCAATGCCTGATTACTATTTCATGTTCTATAATCTAATTTGATTTTGTATGTAGTTGTTCATTTCAATTCAATTGAAATGACATGACTCATCATGTTTAGCCTTTGAGAAGGCTTTGGTTAGTAGTTTTTATCAACTTCTTGTACCTTACTCAACCTTACTACATACTCGTTTTCCTTTGTAATGTATACATTTGCATTACAAAACTTTCTGAGTAGGTGTCGAGATCCAATCAAGACATAGGCCCTCTAGCCTAAGAATAGCTCCTCTTTGTTTTCACAAAGATGTGCGGGACTCATCCTTCTTGCACATCTCATGATTACAAGTGTACTCAATTTCCGTTGTAAATATTTCTCATTGTTCTTTATTGCCTAGAACGATTCTAGAAAATCTATTTCTTAAATAACATAACCACAATGGTATCTTAACCATCCTGATGTGTTTTGATTATGGTTTTGTCGGAAACCATGTGCAATCTCAATTGTCAATTGTCACTTGTGTAACACTCTTACACAAAATTGCATCATAAACACTTTGCTTTACTTCCTTAATGCTTCTGCAAGTACTTAAGGGTAATCTTTATGGCTTACTTGGTAAAGATTACTTAAATTCGATTTTGAAAACAATTCATCATACTCAAAGTATATGAAGTGTTATACATCATTACTCATTTAATTGATCCGGCAGCGGAAGCAAATGTAATCAATCAAATATGTTCAATTTAATTGAACTAGTCATGAATCTTATCAACATAAGACTTCTTATTGACGCTAATATCATGTGGATTTATCTTCATAAATCCGGATATTAAAGATGTATTATAATACTCCAAAAGTCTTAAATCATTCTCAATAATCAATATGTCGTCCATATATAAGACTAATTAAAATTTTCGTAACTCCCACTAAACTTCATGTATAAACACAACTTCTCGACTTATCGAGAAATGTTTTATCACATGATCAAAATGTTGATTCCAACTCATTGATGTCCTACTTAAGAGCCTCTCTTAAGTTTCACATTATCTTAGGATTGCAAGAATCTACAAAACTCAAGACATGTATTGAATACATTCCTTCTAATTGAAGAAGTGGGTTTTAGATTCACTTGTTGTATATCTCATAATGAAATATAATCCTTAAGAAGAACCAAATAGACTTAAGCATTTCAATTAGTGCAAAAACCCTTTGCAACCAATCAAGCTTTGAGATCTTTCTTTATTAGTGCAAAACCCTTTGTCACTAATCAAGCCTTTTATTTCGGATTTTCATGGCTCTAAGCCCTGTATTGAGTTGTGACTTAAACACTCTTATATAAGTCATCTATTCATTACTTTCCAGAAGTAACTTGAATCAAACAATTTCTTTGTAAGTTGTAAGCTCTTTACTTTAAGAAGCAACACTAATTCATCATCTTCATCAAGTGATGACTTTAACCTCCTGGGTTTTGAAGAATCAACGTTTTACACGAAACATCTCATGTAGCCAAGAAATACCAGTTTCTTGCGACATAACATTCTTTTAACATTTTTTGTGGCTCTTGAATAATTTCTCCCACTCTGTCTTCTAGAAATAAACTTGTATTTTAGAAAGACAGCTTCACGAGCCGCAAACCCGTCGTACTCGTGATAATTAAAAGGGAAAAAGAGCATTTGTTTCTTGTGTAAGATTATAAACATGGTACATATCTCATATGATTCGTTTAGTTTTAGTGGAAAAATAATTTAGACAAATTGATAAAATCCCCAAAAGAATCAAGTAACTCAAAGTGACTTGATTGAAGTCCAAACCATATCGATTAGCGTTTGAATTCTTTATCCAACCACACATTATTCCATAATACGTGCTAAGAGAGATTAACTTGTGATTCTAAATCACATTTCCTTTGGCTTATATCAAAGTCTTCACTTTGATAATCCCATCACGACTAAATCGTGATTCTTTGAACACTTTGAACTTCTTCAAAGATTTCTCTGTTTACCTTATTAAGTGAACATATTAGTGTCAACTTAAATCGTTGGTAAAAGAGAATGATCAACCTATTTTGGATCGATGATTTACAACCTCGATCTCCTTTTCAACCAAAAGGCACGAGATATCTTGCTTTGAATAAAAGATACGCATATACCATTAACAATCTAATGGTTTCAAGAGTACTCGATAACTCTTTGCGTTTATCATTCCAGAATTTAAGGTTTAATCTTGGGTTACCAATTTGAGTCTTGCATCATCTACATGATATATTATTCTAGTATGGTTTAGAATATACTCACCTTGATAATGAGCTAGCCATATATCAAATCGTGGTGTGTAGGGTCACAAAAGTGAAACCTTTTTGTATCTTAACAAGTTTATATTCTTATTTAGAGTTTGTGCACTTAATCGTCACAATTAAGTATAACTTTAAACTCAAAAACTAGATTGAATGACTCTATCTCTCAACATCATTATTGATAGTCGTCATATTCTAATCATCCTATGTATCAAGTACAATGATGAAAACCTCCACTGGTTTCTAATATTGGCGAAGTAGTACTAGCAAAATGTATGTCAATTAAATAAATAAAGAACTAAGTCTTATTAGATGTCCCACAACTAACTTGCTTATTCTTTAGCAACTTGGGGTAGTTTCCTTTCTAGTGTCCAACATTTAAGACAATGGAAACTTTATCGGTCGGGATTGATAGGTTTAGTATTGTCATTCTCAATAACGTTACTTTTAACATTACCTTGTATCAATTCCATTCTATTTTTACTTCTTGAACCTCGTCCTCATCTTAACGGTTTAAGAGAATGCTCGCACTCATTTCAATGAGTCTTTGCTTTGAGAAGCAAAATTGAATTCATGAAGATTACTCTTCATTTGTTCGTTTTAGTCTTAACACTTTCATTGAAGTGGTTGCGATATTTTGGTCAATTTTGATTTCCAACAAATCTAGTTACCAAAATTAGAAACAATTCATTGTAAGTAGATGTGTTAGTCAAGAATCAAAAACCTGTTTGAGAATGAATAACTTTTATCTATACTCTTTACAAGAGATCCTTAGCAATGGTTCATTTGAGGTTTTAGAAGCAAATTCATATTTGTCTTTAGTTACGATGTTTTAATGGAGATTGGAATCAAAAACGAAATGATATCGTATATGAATTGTGGTAAAGAAATAGAACAATATGGTAACGAAATAATGAAAACAAAACATTCATCGTTATAATAATACTTGTAGATAACAAGTAAAGCATTTACATAGTGACCTCTACCCAACTATGATAAATGATTCTGAGATCCAAATTCATATTAACTTGGCCACGGGGTAGCCGATGAAACCCTTATCAATATAACTCGGTGGATTAACTCTTCAATCGATTCTACTTTTAGAATTCTCGGTCGATAAAATTACATTAACATTTATCTTTAGCCCAAAACACATCCGACAAGGGCACGGGGTAGCCGATGAAACCCTTATCAATTACTTTTGTTGAGTTCAACCCAAATTTCGAATAAATGTGTCCATGATCCAAATTCACATTAACTTGGGCACGGGGTAGCCGATGAAACCCTCATCAACATGAATTCGGTGGATAGACATTTATCACCCACTTCCCCTACGTAACAAGGTTTGTACCCCGGGGTGGCCGAGTGCACTCCCTCGCGAAATAGGTTTTCATGGTTTCTACTTTTTGGTAAGGCTAAGTCTCAATTGTTTATTTTAGCGAGAGGTGATGTCAATTTATTATCTATCACGTTTTAAGTGAACCAAAGCGGTGAACTACGATAATTGTAATTGACACGGTCGATAAAGTCGATTAAAAGAATGATGCATGTTTTAGTTATGGCGATTTAGCGATGCATGCAACATATAAATAAAATGCAAAGCATAAAATTAAATCCTAGTATGACCTTCCTAAAATAGAAAATCTAATTAACTATTACATATTCGGAAACCAACTCCATTGGTCCCTTGAACTTCGGTTTTGGCACGCATCTCGAGGTAACACCGTCTTTATGTATCGCCTTCTTGAGTGACACCGTCTTCAAGGAACTCCGAAATAATTAAATTACATAACAAATTACATAATTTCCTATTATACATTTGTAATTAAAATAAAATGAATCTATTAAATTACAAAACGGTGATACGAGATCACAATAAATTACAACCGAATCGATATTCCCATACATATCGGGTAATACCAATTAAAACTAAGGCCATACTAAGTAAAATTACATAATTCAAAAATTACATAAAAATAAAATTATGACAATAATAAATAAAATGCAGCATTATAATATGTATAAACATTCCCCATTTTATGCTAAATCGCCTTTAAGGAGCCAATATCGTATATTAAACGGTTTTTACGGATTTGCGTGATTCAAACTTATAAAATCACAATAAAATACATAAATTCATATTTATGCACAAGTTAATTACCCTAACCATCTTAGGACTCAAAATTAGTCTCCACTAACCATTTGACTATAATTAACTTATATTTCTTAAAATTGTTCATTAATGGACTCAAAATTACAATAAAATGCATAAACTCCAAATATATCATAAAAATTTCAAATAAATTTGAAATTTGAAATTTAAACTCATGAAAATTCTCGAAAAATACCATGACATTCATAATGTTCAAAAAACTTAGGTTAAAAATTTTGAAAATTTATCGGGAAAAACAATGTTGCGGTTTATCGGATTTATTATATAAAATCATAAAAACATGAGAAAAATTATACACTTCAACTTTTCAATTTTAGATCTAAAAAAGATAATAAAATGCAACATGTGACGTTTTTCCTTAGTCATGAAGTATGTTTTAGCAATTTTTCACTAATTAAGTCACTATTTATGCTATTTTTCATCAAAAATCCATAAATCATGCATGAAGACTTCATTATAGCCTATTATTTTACACACATATTTTAAAATTGCATGTGACAACATACTAAATTTATATGACCAGATTCGAAATATTCCTCATATTAACCAATTTTTCATTTAAATTCGATTTTTATCATGAAAAATCCATATTTCGAGCATAAGAACTCCAAAAATTTTGAAAATTTCCAGATCATCTAAAAATAATATATGTGAAAACATATCCAAAAACCACCAGAAAATTCGAAGTTTAGCTAATTTTCGTCCAAAATTGACATTTTTATCATAAAAATCACATTTTAATGCCAACATAATCTAAAATGAACAATAAAATCCATAAATTAACCAAAATATCCTAAATACATTTTAGGATCAGAAACTTTAACATGCATATATTATTTTCGTGATATATCATAATAACACAAATTTACAAGTTTTATATGTTAATCGTATAACTCGGAAAAACTATAACCGATTTGCATGCAAACAACCTTGTGCTCTTGATACCGCTTGTTGGAAATCTATATCTCATTACTTAACATATTCTTATATGTTTCAAATTTATTTAGTCATAAAATAAATTCTAGATCTTATGCATGCAAACTAAAAAGGTAAGAGAAGAATTCATGTTCCTTACTATGATAATTTCGGTCATCATATGGGCACAACCAAGATCTCCTTCTTGTTAGTTCTTGAGCTTTCCATTAATGGATGAACATTCATGACTTCAAATTAGAAGCCCTCCAATTAGTAGCACCCAAAACTATCCCTTAATCCCACAAACTAACATGTACTAGATATTTGTAATGTGGTTTACCTTAAAATTGATTACTAATACTCATATACTACTACTAGTATTATTAGTAATTGATTTATACAAATTAGATTCATAAAAATGAATTTTATGAAGAACACGAGAGAGAAGGTAAGTATTTTCATAAAAATGTAAGAGAATGAATTATTGAGAAAAAACTCTCTAATATTGTGCATGAAAACCGGTTGGATGGGGGTCATTATAGGCTCTTTTATTTTTCCTTTTTATATTCACAAGACAAAAATGTGTAAGTCTTTAGCATAGTCAAGTCACTATCAATTGTTATAGACAAATGAACAAGACAAATGAATAATACAAAACTACTAAAAAGAGCCACCCAATTTCGGTTATCATGTAATATGGAGTCCATTTTATTTTTGTCAATTGTACAATTGTACGTCATGTGACATGTGACATGTCTTATGTCATGTTTTAATTTAAAATGCATATTTAACAAATTAAATATCATTTACAAATTAAATAAATCATATTTAACAAATTGACTAGTAATATAAAATTACTTTCTCATAAAATGGTCATTTAATTACTAGTTAGTATAATTCACAACATCTTGTAATTATAACTAACTTATCATTCTCATCTCGCGTGTTTCGCAAACACCGATTAATTTTAGTAATATAACTTCTTAAATTACTAAATAAAATCTCATTTAATCACATTATAATAAGATGTCATTTCTCTCTTATGATAATAATTTGTTCAACTTTAAGGAATTAATTAATCTGTATCGGCATACAACCAATTAACCTTTTCAATTAAGGGAATCACCCTTTAGGTGTGACCTCAAGGGATCAACTAATCACCACCGTCGCACGACAGTAATGTCAAACTCTAGCCAGCCAATCATTACCGATATGTGTGGACCAGTTGACTATATATATTATGTATCATCCCTTCCGTATTCTTGTAATGAGATTTAATAATGATATTTAAATCATGTGATCGCACTATCGTTGAGGACACATTTCCCAACAGTAATCACGTGTCGATTTTGTGACTAAGGAAGTGAGGTCTAAAAGTTTAAGAGAGAGGTGAGGGGCGGACACTCGCGTGAATATTATGGTGTGTGAAGGTTGGTATTTATAGAGAAATGGAGGTGGTAGCAAGTCGGTTAAGTTTGCTTGCTGGCCAAGGGCATGCCTAAAGAGGCGCGAGCTAACTTGAGATACAAGTGGGTGTATTGTCCCTTTCGCAAATTTGGATTTTGCATTTGTTCTAACCAATGTTTTGTTGGTTGTGATTTGTGGTCTTTGAGGTTTGCTTAGCCGTGTAAGCTTCCTCTTGGGTGATATTTGGGGTAGGTATTTTGTGTCTTTGACTCGGGTTTGACCCGTGTGAGTCGGGATTTGAATTTCGAGTGGGTTTTTGGCTCGGTGTCGATTTTGACTCTAATTAGGGTCATTTTAATGGAAATGAAATGATAAAGACATTCATGGCATTATTTTCGACATTCGGGATTTGGGTTGACTCGGGTTGACTCAGGTTGACTCGAGTTGCAGGTTTCTGAGTCGGTTTTGGGTCCGAAAACGGTTTTAACTCTAAATAGTGTTATTTTAATGCAAATGAAGTTAGAAAACCATTTATGAAATCATTTTTCATATCCGAGTAGTCCATTAAACCGTCTTATGTATAGCCAATCCACGCACGCATATCAAACACGTTATAGTCCGATCATCATCGGGTGGTTTTTGGAAGGTGCAGATACTGGGTATCTACACCAGCTGGGAAATAATCCGCGCGTCTCCTTGAAAGGACGTCCGTGCAGCAACATCAGGATGCTCGAGCCAAAGCCAAGACGCCCGGATTGCAAAGGATAAGTGTTGGGTTACAGTTTGGTACGCCCGAACTCAGCCCTAGCCCGCTCGTCCTAGCACCCTTGTTTGATATAAACGCCTCCCCCACCATCCATATTCCCTTATCTTATAAACATCCAAACCAAATCTCATCATCCTCCTCACAAAATATCAACAAAAACCGCATCACAAATTGAACAAATCCCTACCAACCACATCAAGAAATGATGAATCTAAGGAGCAAAAGCAAGAAGGTTGCCGAGACCACGCCCAAGCGTCGCAAGGGTGCTACTTGATCCGCCTCACGAGAGGCAAAGGGCCAACAGAATGTAATGATACAAGGTGTTGCACAACTTGAGTATTTCCCGAAGGTAATCTTCACCAAAAATGAACATCGCCAACGATTCGAGCAATTGCTAGGTAAGGACTATGAACCTACTCAATTCATTGATCTTGATGCATTAGAAATACTTGGTATAAGGCACCAAACGGAGGTATTCTTCAATGGCTTGGGTCTTGAGAATATGTTCTATGCCCATGAGGACACTTACTTGAGTCTCAAACTAGAGTTTTTGTGTAGTCACCGTGTTGTCACCAATCGGCGAAAAGATGTTGGGTTGGAGTTCCGTCTTTGCAATAGAGACCATAGGTTGACTCTAGACCAACTTCATTCCTACAAGATATGTTATATCTTTGCAATCCAACATCCGGTGATTTGGATTACTGAGCGGTTTGTGGCCGGAACCATAAATGGAAGGCTAGAACAAGATAGGTGCACCCTTCTCGACTTGACCTTTCTAGAGTCTTACTTGAATGTGCAAGGGACAACACCCTACAACTTCAACACACCCCTTGAGATACTTTGATGTGACTCTTAATTGCGCACATTTAGTCCCCTAATTGAACCCGTTTTGCATACTAATATAGCACTTCATGACCATTTTATCCGTCAAATTCCTTCCTATTTGGCTTTCCTATTGCATTGTATACGTCTTGTAGGAAAGAAGATGATGAGACGGAATTCCCATCTCCCATGCATATTTGAAAGCTTGATGACGATCTTGGATGGACTAGTATGAAGAGGAGGAAAGAACGATGACCAATGAAGTAAGAATAAAGAGTATACATATATCATAGGCTTTTAAGCAAGAGGATAGAATCCTGTGCTAGGATCCGTGCGTCCTAAGCATAGGACGAGCATACCAGAATACCGTGATCCGAGCGGCCCAACGAAGAGACGAGCGGATTAGGGAGCTTTGATCCGAGCGTCCTCCTAGTGATCTGAGCGGATTCATTCACAGAGTCAACCGTGCCTCAAGCCAGGACGCACGGATCCCCCCAGTAGTAGCAGCTTGATCTGCGCATTTCCCTCGGGACTTGCAATTCCCTATTCAACGTTTAGCATTGCTATTTACTATCCTACCCTTGCTTAACCTAATGATGTACTACTATATATACTCCGTCTGTAATAATCAAGGAAAAAATCCCTCTGAGTGGAGGCAATCCTTTCTTAGATTAGATTAGAAGTAAATTAGAATAGATTAATCTCAATCATCCCACATTAATCTTTCCTTAATTATTGTTCAAGTTTATTATTGGGTAATTTGAAGATTATTGGGTTATTATTGGAGAATTGACAACTCTTCATCAATCAATCTAGTTTTCTTCTATTATTCTTTCCTTTCCAATTGTTCATCTTAAGTTTGGTATAATCTCTTTACTCTTTATTGTTTATTTCCTCACTTTATTATCATGTTTATACTTGTTGTAATGATTGATACCATTGATAACATGTGTTCCATGATAATAAGTGAGTAGTTACTTAACTAGGATTAGTTGGGAATTAGGGAAAACAAACATGGGGATTGATCTATGCTTAATCTAATATGTTTTCATAATTAATTTGCTTGCTTGTTGTGATTTCAACCTATGCACATGTTATGTTTGATGAAATGCGAGCCTATGAATCCTTGCATTTTTACCCATCTCCTATCCTTTCAATGAGGGTTGTAAGACATAAACCAACTCGAGCCTCATTAGACCATGCATAGAGTTGAATAGGAGGAGACTAAGTCGACTTGTAGGTGTTGTACAATCCAGATGATTCGGCTCCGGGACCTAAATCTTCCTAGGGATTGTAAGATATACACTAATTCGATCCCATCACAACAATAAGTGCTTGCTTCTAATTGAGAACATGCTTGTATGATCTACTCCCATGAATCCCCCATGAACCCATGACATCCTAGTATCTTTACTAATTGTTTACATCTCTTAATTTATTGCTCGTTTTACTTTGTTGCTTCTATTAGTTTAGACCCACCAACTCCAACTCAAATCAAGTGTGACACTAGCATAAATTGAGGTAGATAGATTTAGAACGCAAAGCACACCATCCCGTGGATCGACCTCGACTTAAACTCTAACTAGTTGTTTGTTGAGAAATATAAATGTGTTTGATTGGGCGTGTGACGACAACGCTCCATCAAAATGGTGACGTTGCCGGGGACGGTGTTTCCTGATTAATTTCTTGTTTGTTTGTCAATTTTAATTTTGCTTTAACCTTGAGGAACTTCTTCCTCAAGGTTCGATCTTACCGTTTTTGTGTAGTTTCCTTGGTTTTAGTTGTTTCCTTGTCTTAGCAAGTCAACACAAATCTACCTTACAATTCATACAACGAAAATTTTAACTACTACCCCAACTTTTCCCACCAAAACCCCCACATCCATTATCCACAACAACCACCCTCCCAATACCCACTTCACAATGAATTCCAAATGCCACAATACAACCATTTTCACACCCACCCACCAAAAGAAGATCTCAAAATGTGATCCTCCAAATGATGGGAGATCAACAAAACTTCTTCAAACAAATGCTAGAGGAAAGCCAAAATAGGGATAATGTCCTCCAAGGCATTGTTACTCAAGGTGAGGAGTTGGAAACGACTTGAATTTCCCAAATAAGGCAACCCAAGCAACCACCCCTCACGAATTGTTGAGCATTGACCATGAATGTGAATTTGAGGTAGCAACCTTTGATATGGAAGATGTGAAGTTGGAAGAGCCAATCTCTTTGAGCTCTTGTGAGTACGAAAGTGTGGTGTTTGATGAAGAAGATATGAGGTTTGTTGGACCATATAGATATATGATTAAGTTTTGATAATGACAAGTGTGTGCCTCATTTTATATAAACTCTTGCTCGTAATCGTTTGTTTAGTCTTTGTTAGATTAGCTTAGGATTACAAGTTTAGCAAGTAATGTTATAGTATTCTTAGCTATAACATTGAAGATTTGTGAGGCATCATTCAAGTAATAGCAGCTTGAGGTATAACATTGAAGATTCTTAAAGCGTCATAGTAACTGTAACAAGTTTCAAGTATGATGATTACTCAAGCAAAAGGCTAGATCATGTCTTTAACAAAGCTCAAGATGAAGAGCTTTTGGTCAAGATAAAAAGAAGATCCTATCACTGAAGTTCTCCAGGATGATTAGTTAGTATAGGTCTTCATCTAATGACGGTATCTTAAGATAAGAATATTGGGAAGGTAAAGTTATAGCTATTTCACCTATAACTTTACTCACCAAACTTAAAGTTATAGCTGTTTCTACTATAACTTTAGGTAGCATTTTAATAGAGCGATTTTAATAGTTTTAAAATCATTTTTCAAAGGTTAAAATTCTTTAAACATATTTCGAAATCATTTGTATCTATAGTAGAGTTTATATATGGGTTGTTATAATGGATAACTTGCATATCTCTATTGGTTAGTAAAACGACTTATGGGTCGTCATGCTACCTAGGGTTTGCTAGTTTATTTAACCTAACCCTAATCCAAGAAGAGAGATTTTTATCCAAGATGAGCACGGGCCTAGGGTTTCGGCCGTGGGCTGTAAACCGTTGGGGCGTGTGATTTGTTGTGTATAAGTAAGCTATCTAATCAAATCTAGCTTATATTTAAATAAGATATTTTCCTATCTTAATAATATATGATTTGATTTGTTTACTTATCTAAACATCTTAAAGATATAGTTTTAGAAAACAAATAAGATTCACTTTTATCTTATTTACCTAAACTATAATATCTTGGATTAAATTAGTAATGAGATAAGGAATTATCTCTTGCAAATCTTGCCGCCTATCTCACGGCATCCTAGGGTTTCAAGCAAACCCTAGTTCACTCTTCTACTATAAATACACTTGATCATTCCTTATATAAAATAAGCTTTTCAAAATACAACAATCCTTGCAAACATATTTGAGTTTAATTCTTAATTCTTTTATTGTTTTGCTTTTGGAAATATTACGAAAAGTCGTGCTCTTTAATTTGCTTATATTTCTTAAGGTTACGTCATAAGATAATAGTACTTCATATTGTTTCTTACTCGTTCAGTTGTGTAAACACCTAGAAGAACAATCAAGTGCTTTCTTAGTAACTTAAGATAGTCAAAATCGAATATATAGTGATATTCAAATTGAGTTATAGTTAGAGTTAACTATACGAGTTGGGTTGATAATTTTGTAATTCGGAGTAAGGTACTAAAATTATTAATCAAGAATAGTGGACGTAGGCTTCGACGTGTGAAGCTGAACCACTTCAAATATCGTGTGTCCTTGCAGTTTTCATTTTAGTCACTTCATTATGTTCATAATCATTTAGTTAATTAGTTAAAGTTTAATCAATAAACTTTAAGTAATTAATTACCTTGATATAAAATAAAAAGTAGGCATAATTTTTAAATACTCAATTTAACCCCCCCCCCCCCCTCTCGAGTATTTCGGGTGTGATAGACTCTTCAATTGGTATCAGAGCCTCGTTGATGTGACCATAATTTGAGCATATTTAGTCCTCAAATTAGCACCGTTCCCATGCTTTTTAGTGCATATTTGGGTTATTTAGTGTCTTTAGTCCCTTGTTTTGCATATTCTTTGAGGTTTTGATCCTTGGTAGGAAAGGAGTGCAAACCTTGCATTTTCATGGCAAAATGGAGCTAAATTGATTGAATTCAATGACCAAGCATCAAAGGGAAGACAAGACTAGAAGGCCTTTGTACATATTCTAGTAGATGGGCAATGATGAGAAAAGATCCTTGCATCCCCGAGGAAATCCTCAAGGATTGTATGAAGAGAAAGGAAGAAAAGAAAAAAAGGAAGAAGCTGATCTACAATCCGAGCGGATTGCCCACAATCCGCCCGTCCAAGACAAGCAATCCGAGCGGCTTCCCCAGAAGACCGCTCGTCCAAAACCACCACAATCCGCCCGTCCACCACCACAATCCGCTCGTCCAACGAGAAGAGAATCCGCTCGTCCCGTGCTATGGACGCTCGGATTGTGTGACAGCTAATCCGACTTCTACTTGTTCTATGAAGGATGCGCATACCTCGGGAAAGACTAGGAAAAAGGAGACTCGCATATTTTTCTGAGAGGAGCGATTCCTCAAGGACTTAATCGTCATTTAAGCCCTTAGTAAACCCTAATTTGTGTACCTAATCCCCACTATAAATACCCCATTAGTCTAATTAGATAATCATGTTCTTCTTAGAAATCTCTAGTGTAGTTTATATCAATCTAATCTCTCTTTAATCTTGTAATCAACTTTTAATCAAGTCTTAATACAAATTTCATTTCCTTAATCTCTCTTTTGTTCATCTTTCATTTTGGGTAATTGAATATTATTTGGGTTATTATTGGGAGATTGACAACCTTCCAATCAATCACCAAGTACTTCTATTATTCTTTGCTTTATTATTGGAATCATTAGTAGGTATAATTCTCTTAATCCCTTTTTAATTATTGTTAATTATCTTCATTTATTGATCATGTTTCACTTTGTTGGTATGATTGACAACCTTGCTAGCATGTTGAACATGATAATGAGTAAGTAGTTTCCTTAGCTAGTGTTAATGGGTAATTAGGGGAAACCAACATGGGAGATGATTCATGCTTAAATTAATATGTTTTCATAGTTTATTTGCTTGCTTGTTGTGATCTCAACTTATGCACATGTTATGTTTGATGAAATGCGAGCCTATGAATCCTTGCATTTTTTTACCCATCACCTATCTTTTCAATGAGACTTGTAAGACATAAACCAACTCGAGTCTCATTAGACCATGCATATAGTTGAGTAGGTATGATTAAGTCGACTTGTAGGTGTTGTACAATCTAATCGATTCGGCTCCGGGACCCAAACTTTCCTAGGATTGTAAGACATAAACCAACTCGATCCATCACAATAATAATTGCTTGCTTATAATTTGAGAATATGTTTGTATGATCAATTCCCATGAATCCCCTATGACCCCATGACACCCTAGTGCCATTTATCAATTGTTTACATCCCTTTTAAATCATCTTGCTTGTTTACTTTCATAGCTATTTAGTTTAGTGATCTTCTATTCAAACCCCAAATTGTGACACCCCTAGACACCGCTAGTTGCAATTGATAATATCATCTCAATTCCCGTCCCTTGGGATCCGACCTTTACTTGCCTCTTTACTAATTGTAGACTTGTTTGTGGAGTTATAAATAGTGTTTTGGTCTAGGTGCTCCTAACGACAAGTACCGAAAACTAAATCTCTCAAGAGAGTCCAACCAAAAATGGCGCCGTTGCTGGGGACGGTGTTAACTTGATTTAGATTTTCTTAGATTGTTATTAGTTGTGTCTTTCTTTGCCTTGGGGAAGTAAAATTCCTCAAGGTTTGTTCTAATTATTTTCAAGTTTTTTGATATTTTGCATGTCTAGAAGATCACAAGGTAACTTGTTACCATTTGATTACGAAATTGAAAGGACTTTGACAAACAATAGAAGACTTGCTAGAGAAACTTTGAGAGGTATTGGTGAGGTTCTAGATATTCAACCAAACACTATTGAGTTCATCAACCCTTTTGCAAGAGAAGGTGAGGAGAACCCAACACAAAATCCAACACAAAATCAACCCACAATGCCTAAATTTTCATCACATTCCGTACCAACCGAGGAGAACCTACCCAATGGTACTCCCACACCACAACACTTAACCGGAAATTTCATTGCCAAATCCGCATTTATCCAATTAGTCGAAAGAAGCCAATTTGGGGGGATGCCTAGTGAAGACCCTCACTCTCACATGGAGACTTTTTGTGACTATTGTGATGCGATTTCTCAAACCGGTGTAACTCAAGACCAAATTCGATGGGTCTTATTTCCTTTTTCTCTAATTGGCACCGCAAAACAATGGTTGAAAGGCCTTGATAAGGTTACTCTTGGAATTGACTCTTGGAAGAAATTGGCTCTAGCTTTCTACAAAAAGTTCTACCCACCGGAAAAGACTAATATGCTAAGAGCTCAAATTACGGGCTTTAAGCAAAGAGATGAAGAATCCTTGTATGAAGCTTGGGAGCGATTCAAAGGAATTTGTCGCTCATGTCCTTATCATGGACTTAGTGAGTGGTTCTTGGTACAACAATTTTGGAATGGTCTTTATGAAGACTCAAGAAACATTCTCAACATGGGATCAAATGGTATTTTCACCGAAGTTGACGATAATCAAACTTGGAAAAAGATTGAGGAAATGGCGGTCCATAATTCACAATATAGTAGACCTCGGAAGGCTACTAGAGGAGGAAAGCATAAAGTGGACTCTATTACTCAATTGGGTGCTCAACTTAGTGCTCACATTCATACCATCAATTTGAAGTTCGAAAAAGCTATGGCTAGACTTGAAGAAGCCTCCAAATCACCAAAGCATCATGTTAATGCCATGACGGCGTCTTCATCAATCCCAAGTGGGATATGTGAGAATTGTGGAACTTTGGGACATGACCAAAGTGAATGTATGGGAACAAATGAACAAGTGAATGCTTTTCAAGCATACAAGAGTGGTACCACTTATTCAAATTATTACAATGAAAATACCAAATTCCACCCAAATCTCTCATACAAAAGCCAAAATTTTCAAAACCTTCAACCAACATACACCCCACCTCCCATGAGAAACCAAAATCAAAGACCCTTTTACATCCAAAACCAAGGTTACCAAAATCAAACTCCATACAATCAACAAAGTGACCAAGGTTTTGATGTTCAAAAAGCGGTCCTCCAAATGCAAAAGAATCAACAAGAGTTTTTCACTCAAATGCAAAAGGATAGTCAAGCAAAGGAAATCACCATCAACAACATCCTAGCCCACACCAAAATGTTGGAAACCCAATTGACTCAACTAGCATCTTCAAGCTCACAAAGACAAAAGGGGAAATTACCACCTCAAAGTAATCCCCCGAGACATGAAACTGTTAGTGCCATTCACTTGAGGAGTGGTACGAGATATGAAGCACCAAAGAAGCAAGTTGAGCATGAAGTGGTGGAAGCTAGTGACAAAGAAGAAGTTGTGAAAAACTCCAAGGATGGAGAACCATCAAAAGAAGAAGTTTGAAAGAAAAATGAAGACAAGGCCAAGGAGAAGGAACCCATTGTGATTAGACTTCCTTTTCCAAGTCGTCAAGCCTAGCCCAAATTTGATGACCAACTTGGAAAGTTTATGGAAATTGTGAAGAATTTGGAAGTCTCGATTCCTTTCGCGGAATTAATCAATCACGTGCCGGCCTATGCAATGTACATGAAAGACATCCTTACGAAAAAGAAGTCAATCCGGAAGCTTGATACTATCGCCATCACTAAGGTGAGTAGTGCAATCCTTCAAGGGAGTTCACCTCCAAAGCTTAAAGATCCGGGAAGCTTCTCAATACCGTGTACCATTGGTGACACAACGATCAACAAAGCCCTATGTGATCTAGGGGCTAGTGTGAGTGTTATGCCGTATTCGGTAAGTAAAAGGTTAGGGATGGGAGAGCTTAAATGTACCAATATCACACTCCAAATGGCCGATAGATCGACGAAGACACCATTAGGGATATCGGACGATGTTCCCGTAAGAGTTGGGAAATTTTTCATCCCGGTGGACTTTGTCATTGTTGACATGGAAGAAGACTCCAATATTCCAATCATTCTAGGAAGACCTTTCTTGCACACCGCGGGTGCGGTAATAGATGTGAAGCTTGGAGAGCTCACTCTAGAAGTGTGAGATGAGAGCATAACTTTCAATCTTGACAAGACCATGAGAGCTCCCCGTTTGCATGAACCATGTTTTATGGTTGATCATTATAGCCGGAAGGATGAGAGGAAGAAGTCGGAATTCCAATGGAAGAAGAAAGTTGATGATGCCCCATCAAAAGAGCAAGTGAATTGTAACAAAGAGAGCTTGAAAAGCTCACCCATGACAAGTGTAGAGAATGGCCTCATTGGCCAAGACAATAAAGGAGGAGAGTTGTCTCTATCAACTCAAGAGATTTTTAATGATCAAGTAGAGGAAGTTTGTGGTCTATGGGACGATGAGTTTGAAGGGATTTTCAATCCCTACATTGGTAATGCTATCGATCAAGACCAACATGAAGGACAACAAGTGCAAAGATCTATTGAGGATCTTTATCATGACAATGAACAAGCTTTTGACTACTTCTTCAAGGTGTTGAGTAACATCAACAACACCTTGGACATGCCCCCATTGTAATACCCAGGATATTTAAGAACTCTGTTGACTGACCTTGTTGACCAAACAGACCTTAGGGATGTATGGGTGACGGATCAGGCTTGTAACAGGAGCTTTATAGGATTGTTTACTCGACTTAGCTGAGGCTACTCGGCCGAGTATCACCTATACTCGACCGAGTAGAGCCTTCCCTAGCGAATCCCGTCCTTCCCATGGTGGAGGTTTAAGTTATATACATTAGAGTGTGAAGAGATGGGGTGATAGGAGAGGAAGATAGGCTAGGGTTAGAGAAAGAGAAACTGTCGAGGAAATGGGAAATAAAATGAATCTCGCGAACTTGCATTTTATATTAACGTGTCGACAGCAGCCATACTCGGTGTGGTGACCGTCTATGTCACCGCCGATGCGTATTGTTAGGTAAGTCTCTGCCTTGTGTTCTTTTGGGTGATTCTTTGAGTATAATTGTGTAATAGGAGGTGGTTATCATTGTTAGGATGCTTATTGGAGTCGTGCGTGGCCGTGTATGGATGTCTTACATGCTTTGCGACGAGGTAGGGTTTCCTACTCAGTTTTACTGATAATTGTTATGGCATGATTGTTTCGTGATTATTGATAACTGTTGATCATCGGAGTATGGGCGTTGTTATGACGGTGTTGGTGTGGAGAGGTTGTGACAGCTGTGATGCTGTGTGTTGTGATTGTGGTGGAGTCACTTGCGGGAGTGGCTTCACACCCTAGTTCGCCCTCCGTGGAACCCGCCACGGGAGGGGATGTGCACATTAAGGGACAGGGATTTGTTTTAGTCGCTCGTTGATGAGCTGGACTTGGTGGGATAGGCTGCGGTCACCCATTGGCGGCGTGGATTACCTGTTGCGATGGGTAATCTGGCAGGGCTACGCACTTCGGTGTGTAGTCGGTTACTATGTGAGATCGGGAGACCGGGGAGCGAGGATGATCAGCTGTTACTTTGGTTGCTCGCCTTACATTTGATTAGTCAGTACTGACCCCGTTGTTGTTGTTTTTTTAAACCTGCGGTGATCCATTCGGGGATGGTGAGCAGTTGGCTTAGCAGCACTGATGATTGTGGCTGGTAGGATTGGAGGGATCGAGTCATCACGTTACCAGTCTAGAAGAGTTGTGTCATGAGTTGTTGTAGTTTTATCTTTGGTATTAAGAGGTTGTATTGAGTTATATTGTATATGTTACATTAATCATTTATAATTGTTCTTTTATTGTCTAATTTGATCTACTTCCTCGGGAAACCGAGATGGTAACACCTTCATACACTGGAATGGTCCTTGGTAAGGCGTTCTGGTGTACGGGGGTGTTACACCCATGACATCTCTCTAAGGATGAGAGTTTGGTGGAGTCCTCTCCAAACCACCATTTGTAAATATTTCTAACTCCCTAACTTGCATTTTAATTCTTACATTGCATTTTTGTCATTTTTGGATTTTTGTGCCTTGATCAAGATATTCATCATTCTTTAGAGAAGTGAGGGAGGAACTAATGATTTTATTGATGTGTAGTGCTTTAACCTTGTGTGGGGATAGCAATTGCCTAGGCTATTCATGCCTTTGTAGTGCCCCTACAATGAAGAACACGAGATTTGAAGAATGAAAATGACACGGGATAAGCAAGTGCACGGATGGTCCTGAATCCGGATAGACCAGGTAGAATCCGAGCGTCTTCTGGATAATTCGCTCGTCTTATAGGAATCCGAGCGTTTGTGGGCGAATCCGTCCGTCCAAATGAGCTGCAAAATCAAAAATTTTGGTCTGTTAGAGAATCCGAGCGTCCAAGCTGAGAAGACGCTCGTCTGAAAGAATCCGCTCGTCTTTGTACAAAGACCCTCGTCTTTCTGCCAGTGCAAATTTAGCAAAGTTTCTGCAAGAGAATCCGCTCGTCTTTGAGGAAAGCCGCTCGTCTTACTTGCAGAATCCGCTCGTCTTCACTGAAAGACGCTCGTCTTTAGGCGATTTTTCCTGAAGCCAAATTGAGCAAAATCCGAGCGTCCTGAAGGGAATCCGCTCGTCTTCCCCTTGCAGTTTTGAAATTTTTGGGTGTTTTAATACCCCTTCCCACATTCATTCATTCATTCATTCAAACATTCAAACACTACCCAAAACCCCAAAACCCTCATCCTCTCCATCACTAAAAACAAAATTTCCTCAACCAAATTCAACAAAATCAAATCCAAACTTCCTTACAACAACAATTAATCACTCCTTTTGCAATAATAATCAATCCAAGCACCAAAATCTTCAACTTTTGAGTCGATTTTTGAAATACAAAGACAAATCCTTTCATCTTAAAATCGATTTGGGCATAATTAGAAATTGAAGATTTTCAATCTTTTCTTGGTGCAATCAACAATGGCAAGGACAAAAGGAGCAACAAAGGCACTCAAGGCAAAGACACTTTCGAAAAGGCAACAAAGCCTTCAAGCAAAGAAAGCTTCAATGGCTATGGTTGTTTCTAGTGCAAACTTGGACGTTCAACAACAACAAGATCCTCCCTTGGAAGCAACAACAACAACAACTCTGGAAATCGCTCAATTACCCAACTATCCGGAGGTAATTTTCATTTCTAACTCCCATAGGGATACATTTGCCAAGTATGCTAAGAAAGCCATTTTGCCCACCAAATTCATATGTAAAGATGCCTTGAACAAATTGGGTGTCCTTGAACAAACAAAAGCCTTCTTTGAAGCCATGGGGTTGGGAAAATTGTTCACTACAAGAGAATTGACATACCCCTCCCTTACCTTGGAATTCTTAAGTTCATTGAACGTGACTAAGGTAGAGACTAGAGAATACATCGAGTTTCGCCTTGCCAATCTGAATAGGCGCATCACCTTTGATGTTATGAGTAAAGCATTAGGCCTTAGTGATACATCATATTATCATAAGATGCCCGAAAAGTATGACCCCGCTACTCTTTGGGAGGCGATTTCCGGGAAGAAATTTGTGAGCTTTCATGCGTGTCGCGCTCTATTAGTCCAACATCCGGGCATTAGAGTATGGTACAAGGTCATCGGGAATACTATAATTGCAAGGAAAGGCACTAATCACTTTACAAAGCTCGATTGTGTTCTACTTGAGTCGGCCTTAAATGTTGTAAGGGAATTCACTAAGCCTTACAATGATCTAAGGCTTTTGATGGAAAGATGGCTTAATGTTGATTGTGGCAAGGAAGGCACCGCTCATATTGTAAATGGAGGTCTCGTTACTCTCTTGGCCAAGCATTTTGACGCAAATTTCAACAAGGATAACACCTATGTGGCGATCAAAGGAGGTCATGTCATTGACATGGATGCCATGATTTACAAGTACATATGGGTCAAGCATAACTCTCTTGACACCAACTACGGGTAGCTAACCAATGATGCTAGATCTTTCACTTTGCCTTCCAAGATATGCCGATTTAGTGCTCATCGAACAAACTACCTTCTTCCACTCTCCAAGGGCGCCGAGTACATCATCCGTCAACAAAGGGGCGAGATTGAAGAGCCCTCCTCCTCCATTGTCACACCACCCTATCCATTCAAATATCAAGAGTTCAAACCCAAAGATGTTGAAGTGGGCGATGACTATATGACTCTACATATGCAAGAGATGCATAAACAAGCTTACAATGATCGAGTAGATGCATACTTGGCTCAATATCCACCCCTCCTTCATTTAGCTAGGCAAGGACTACTTGATCCTTCATGTCCTTTGCCTAGTTGGGCGGATATGGAAGTCTTCTTTCCAAGCACATCTAGGGATGAAAGACCGGGTGAATATGAGGTTGTTGATGATGAGGGTGTTGATAAAGAGGTAGATGAAGAAGAAGAAGAGGATAATGAAGATGTTGAAGAAAGTGAGCACGGAAATGGAAGTGAAGATGAGAGTGGAGATGAGTCCGCTTCTATGGAGGAAAATGATGACAATGATGATATGGTGGAGGACTAGCAAACTTTGGAGGCTCCTACCCTCTTGAGGTTTGTCTACTTCTTTCTTTGTTTTCTTTATTTTTATCTTGATCATAGTTTGGAGAGTCCTAGCAACACGAGGACTAACACCTCGGCCACATTGAGGTGTTGTTTTATTGTTCCCATTTGAAAAATCCAAAATGACAATATATAGTTTCATGCATTGCATCTTGCGTGCATGAACTACCCAATAATTTAAGACATTAGAAATAATGTCTATCTCGGTTTGGGGAATTACATGCATACGCAACGGGAGGTAATCTAAATTACGCTCTCCGTCATAAACAAAAACCCATGCATCATGTAGTGTAGATTAGTATAGCTTGCATTTAATATAGAATTCATGCATCATACTTGCATAATTTCCTTTCATATTGGCCATTGAGGACAATGCCCATATTAGTGTGGGGATGGGAAATTCTAACTTAACTTTTATTCAAAAACCCAAAAAAATTAAAAAATTTCGAAAAATCAAAAAATTTGAAAAATTGAAAATCCAAAAACAAGTTCATTTCCTTTGTAGTGTAGACTTGTATATATTGTTTGTATATATTATGTTTGTCTATCCTTGTTCACATTGATCGACTACGCCACATCCGAGACATGAGGATATTGAAGACCGCATGGTATGATATTTCCAATCTCCTTTTTCCTCTTTATGTTATTGACTATGTGGTTTTATTTTGATTGATACGGTATAAACAATGTGAGTTTAGGACTTGCATTTAGAGTATATGGCATATTAGTTGGTAGAATCATTTGCATTAGGATGTATATATGTTAGTTGCATCATGGCATGTAGTTGCATGTTAGAAAATTTTGCGAAACCGTCTACTTGGGAAGCTTGACAAGTGTATATAATCCCTAGTAGATGCTTTTTCTTCTTAAGAATTTATTTGTTAGAATACTTGTAAAACACCCTACGATGTGTCATGCTAGTATCCTTTGACCCATGGATTAAGGCCTAGTCAAGAGTACCTTGTGGTGTGATAACTCCTTGGCTACCGTTTATTCCAAAGTGACCCTTGAAACCATGCATCCATCATCCATGTTCTACCACATTTTTGTCATCAAAGGGAATGGGCACAAAAAGAAATTGTTCAAATTTGAGTTCAATGAAATGAAAGTGAAAGAAAGTTTGCAAAATGCATCAAATGAAAAGAGGGGCAAAAATAGACTCCTAAAGCTTCAAATATAAGCCACCCTCACTACATATGGGGTGACTTTGAAAATGTTCAAAAAGAAATGCAAAAGGTTGAAAAGTTGTCAAGTGTTGAAATTCCAAAAATCAAAAGAAATGGCAAGAAATTGTTCTCAAATGTTATCTGCCACAAGAAATTGGGGGGGAAAACCAACAACAAAGCAAACTCCCAAATGAAACTCAAATATCTATTGATCCCTTTATCCATCGAATCCATTTTTGTGCATGGTAGAGAGGGGACGACCCTTCTTCTTGTCTAGGCAAGAGGGGGAATTCCGAGATCCTCCAGTGTTTCTAACGATTGAGGACAAAGGTACCCTAGCTTGACACAACTTGGAGGTGATTTATTGGTATCCTTCTAGGCTTACTAGTTTGAAGAAATTGCATCTATGAAGGAGTGTGTACCCTTGAATTGCTTCCCTTGTAGATAATTTCCGCCACTTAGATGAGGAAAGTGGCTATTCTTTTGTAGATGCGTCCATTACTTGATTCTATGTGCTTTAATGCTTGGACGTGTCGCCATTTTGGCAAGACTCACCTTGCCTTGCAAGAAGGCATCCTACCTCATAGTTGTCTTGTTGTGAGTTGAAGGGGCAGAGTGAGACCCGCTAATTGTCTCATATCGGCTATGATATTAGGTTAGTTTAAATAACGGTCCTAGTCTTTGTCACCTCTTTACTCGGAACGAACAAAGGTTCCGTTTGGGGATATTTGATGTGACCATAATTTGAGCATATTTAGTCCCCGAATTAGCCCCATTCCCATGCTTTTTAGTGCATAGTTGGGTCATTTAGTGTCTTTAGTCCTTTGTTTTGCATATTCTTTGAGGTTTTGATCCCTAGGTAGGAAAAGAGTGCAAACCTTGCATTTTCATGGCAAAATGGAGCTAAATTGATTGAATTGAATGACCAAGCATCAAAGAGAACACAAGACTAGAAGGCCTTTGTACATATTGTAGTAGATGGGCAATGATGAGAAGAGATCCTTGCATCCCCGAGGAAATCCTCAAGGATTGTATGAAGAGAAAGGAAGAAAAGAAAAAAGGAAGAAGCTGATCTACAATCCGAGCGGATTGCCCACAATCCGCCCGTCCAAGACAAGCAATCCGAGCGTCTTTGTAATACTACGGATTTTTATAAGCTAAGTACTCGACCGAGTAGAGCCTACTCGGCCGAGTAGTGTCAAGAGTGTAGTCTGTTTGGGTTCTGCCGAGGTATACTCGGCCGAGTATAGTGAATACTCGACCGAGTAGAGGATACTCGGCCGAGTATACACTTTACTCGACCGAGTATCCGGTCTGGCGAGTAATATTTCAGCGGTTGATGCGGGAGTGTTTAGGGTTATTTAATATTGAAAGTCAGTTTCTAAACGTCATTTACAACCCTAAACATTTTACGATTTTCTCTAATCACTCCCTAATCCTCCACTGTGTGGGCAATCGTCGTAGTCCTTGCGTTTAATCTTTCATTCTTTCGCCGGTAAGTCTTTATCCCTATAATGTTGATGATTAATTCTAGGGTTTGTCTTTATTCTTTGAATTGGGGGAATGGGGTTTTGCAGTTAGTGATTAGAATTATATGATTGTTGTTGTAGGTGACGATGTGGTAATTGTTATGCATTTGTATGGTTGATTGCAGCGTAAGCAGATTGCGAAAAAAGGTAGGGTTTCCCTACTCAGTTACTGTTAATTGATTTAAGACTGTGCTTGTGTTGTAATTATTGCTATCTGCTGATCATCGGAGTATGGGTGTTGTGATGACGGTGGTGATGTGGTTGTGTTGTGACGGTTGTGGTGTTGTGACAGTTTGTGATCTTTGTGGTGTTGTGTGATTGTGGTGGAGTCACTTGCGGGAGTGGCTTCACACCCTAGTTCGCCCTCCGTGGAACCCATCACGGGAGGGGATGTGCACATTAAGGGACATGGATTGTTAGTCGTTCGTTGATGAGCTGGACTTGGTGGGGATGGGCTGCGGTCACCCACTGGCGGAGTGGATTACCTGTTGCGATGTGTAATATGGCAGGGCTACACACTTCGGTGTGTAGTCGGTTACTATGGAGGATAATCAGTCAGTTACATTGTTTGTTTGTCTTACATTGATTGAATGGTACTGACCCCGTTGTTGTTGTTTTGTAAAACCTGCGGTGATCCATTCGGGGATGGTGAGCAGACTTGACAGGTATTGCATTTGGTGAGCTTGGGCGGTCATGGGGAAGTCGTCATCACCAGTTGTAGTGTCACAGTCACGAGTCTTAGCTATGATTTTGTAGTTGTCCTCGGTTGTATTCACTTTATTGGTTTTGGTTTGGAATTGGATTGTTGTAAACATTAATACTTTACAGTACTTCTAATAAATGTGTTTAGGACGGACGCTTTTGATATATACTAACCTCGGGCAACCGAGATGGTAACAGCCTTTCATGCTTGGGTAGTCCTGGTAAGGTACCTTGGTATGAGGGGGTGTTACAAAGTAGTATCAGAGCCGAAGATTCTGGCACCTAAAACTAATGAACCCAATGAACTTAGGGAGTCTAAATAAAATGAACCCGGGGAGAGTTGTTTGGAGCTACTGCAAAGACTTGGGAGACGTCCCGAAGTCGCATTAAGGCCCTTACGATCTCAAGCCGGTCACATGGGGGGAAACTGTCGTATGTTTGAGTCATGTGTATTCGATATCTATAGTTTGAATCTTGTGCATGGTTGGATGAAAAGATGAAAGAAGTGGAATGTGATAGTTGTTGAAAGATGTATCGAGGATTGTTGATGTTAAAGTTTGAGCATGAATATGTTGGCATGTTAAGTGTTGGAGCATGGTAAAATATGAAAGGTGAATTGTGAATTCGTATCTGATTAATATTGAGCATGAAGAATGTGATCATGTTACCTGTTTAATACAATCTTGAGCATGAAGTATGGTAGTGGTACATGTGCATATGAACATGATG
Source organism: Silene latifolia (assembly GCF_048544455.1). NCBI lineage: Eukaryota > Viridiplantae > Streptophyta > Magnoliopsida > Caryophyllales > Caryophyllaceae > Silene > Silene latifolia. The sequence goes on along the minus strand of NC_133537.1, from coordinate 100,075,235 downwards.
ATGATAATGCTTGATTGTTGGTAGTAGCATATGGTTACGGGCATGTGTCTCTATACATAAATGTCGTGTCTAATTTCCATGTGGATATGATAAAAGTTCACCCATGTACTGGTTTTTAGAAGTATTGGATCGTTATTGTTTGTTTTATGCATGTTTAAGTTGTTTTGTTAAGAAATTTTGATTTGTATACAAACGGATTTTGGAAGGGTTGTCTTAAAACTGTCATAAGTCGAGTTCTGGAAATGATATTGCTGTGATTCCAAGTTGAGGTGATAACGTGTCCTTTTACAATTCTAACGATAGGTGACACGCCCAAAATGACCAAGTAACGAGTGAGATATGACTATTTAACGAAAACTGGATGGTGCTGAGAACTGCGCCGATACTCGACCGAGTAGTCCCTACTCGGCCGAGTATCTTTTATACTCGACCGAGTATTCCATATTCGGCCGAGTAATCTCTCTGTGATAATACTGTTTAGATTCTGGAGTCCTGAACTCGGCTGAGTAGTCTCATACTCGACCGAGTAAGGTCTACTCGGCCGAGTATTCCCAATACTCGACCGAGTAATCCTTCTGCGACAATTGAGTTTGCTTCTGGAGTCGAAAACTCGACCGAGTAATATAGTTACTCGACTGAGTACCTTGTACTCAACCTAGTATGTTATGTACTCGACCGAGTACCTCATTGGGCGGCCACTTTGAGTCGGTGGCTATGTTCTTACTTTTGTTTTGAGCCGGTAGCTATGTTTTTACATTATTTTGAGTCGTAGGGTATCTACACATGTATGTTTTGAGTCTTAACACATTCTTTTATATGTGAGACGGTCTTGATATGTAAGTTACCAAATGCTATGATAGGGAGAATGCCGGCTTATGAGGGACATGTGTTGGATAAGGAAGACATGTGAGAGATAGTGGAAAAAGAAAAAGGAAGAATGTGAGCTAATTGAGGCAAAGAGCATGTTTTGTGAGATATGGTGAGTGATATAGTCGTGTGTTGAGTAATATAAAGTAAGTATATATGAGCAAGGGTGATGTGGGTGTAAAGAAACATGAGAAAGAAAAGATTGAGATGAGGGATATGAATAGTGATGTAGTGGTATGTGTAAGGATTTATGGAGGGAGACAGTTAGGATTGTGTTGGTTAAGGATATATGTGGGAAAATGCCGTTATAGAGGGATGAAAACAAATGGTGTGTAGTGAGATCGAGTTATGCCGCGATGGGTAGATAGTGGTCGAATTTAGGAATTGGTGTTATCAAGAGGTGAAACTAACGTGTGATTTCCTTGGGCAATTAACGGTATAAAATGAATTTTGATTTCTAGAGATGTAAAAAGGGAGATGCAATTGTTTGAACAAATAAACGTTGATTCTATGGATGGATTGGTGACAAGGGTGAGTGATAGCATAATAAGAGAATATTTATGGTAAGAAAGAGTTAGATGATATCGATATGAAATAATGAGATGTGAGTTTTGGAGCAATGAGAAGGTAAACGGAGCATTAAAGAGTTAGGTAAGAAGTAATAAGGAGTTGAGTGGTTAATTGCTTTTGTTGAGTGTAAAAAGAAAAGAATCAGGGGAGTAAAACTAAGAAAATGTTCACCGGAGTTATGTGATATAAAGTAAAGAATCGTCGAGATGTATGATACTAGCATGAGGATTTGAGTTAATGGTTATATAGGAGTTTCAGAACAACATGATTAGTCAGGAGTTTCGAGGAATTAAGTAAAGTAAAAGTTGGGTAGAGAATTTGCACGATATGAAATCTTGGTGGTGAATCGGGTAATAATACAATTAAGAATAGTATTGGGAAGAACGTTGAGGTAATTTTGTTGATGGATTTGATGTTCGTTATTAGTGATGTTAACCAAAGTTAGGAAAGAAATCATGATGTTTAGAAATGAGTGTAAGAGGTTGATGTCCGGACAATGGTAGTGTTATCGTTTGTGACTAGTGGTTAAGGGTGATGGTATATTAGAAAGGTAGCAATTCTAAAGAGGTTGATTTTGTAGAGACCAGGTTGATATGTGTAGTTGTGAGAGAGCATATGATGTGGTTATATGAGGCGGTTGTTAGTAGTTGAGTATTAATGGTATGGTTACATTTGGCATGGGGTGATGGATATGCGAATGGGAGAATGTGTTATAAGGGGCATACGAGTTAAACTCAAGGGAGAGGTAACCTTTATCGGGGGGTAACTTACGTGATCAGGATTGACTAGTTGGATGTGATTACGGGTCTATGATATGTGTAAATGTTTGTGTGAGGTTCTGACCTCACAATAAGTGGTATGGTGTGATAATTATAAAGTTGTTATATGAATGTTTTGTAATTTATGTTTGGTACGGTATACTAATGGAATGAGGTTCAAAAGGTTATAATTTGATTGATCTGGCATGGATAGTTAAAATTGTATGTGTATTGATGATACATGTTTATTCCGTGAAATGGTAAGGATGATGTTCATGAGATTCTTGTCAGTTTCTCCCGTATAATATGTTGTGTTATAATCTAGTAAAACGATTTTGAATGAGTTTTCTTGTTCGAAATGTCATACTGAGTCAGTGTTTTTGGGAATTATATGTGATTGTGATGTTTATCGATGTGGTTGATGTGCCTCGAGTGGTGATCCGGGCATGGTACTTCAGGTAGTGATGCGGGCATTTTCGCACTACGGTGCGGCTGTTGGTGATGGTGTTGCGATGCCATCACCGGTTGTGGTGGAGTAGGCGGGATGATTATGATTCGAGTTTCGACAGTACATACCAGTTATACATAGATTGTTGTTTTGTTTGATGTTGCTCCCTGCGAGTTTCAGTTTGTGCAGATAGACAGTTGTCTTGTTTATTGATGTTTTCTTTACTAGGTTAAGTTTGGGAATGAGGGTAGAGTATGATATGAAATAGAGTTGTATATGTTGTCGTTGTTATCATGGTATAGTGATATTCTGTTGATGGAACACGGTTGTGAGAGGTTGTTACAGTAATTTTTATCTTGTTCTAGATAAGGCTTTAGTAGACATGGTAATGGCAAGTGATTCGTAAAACATGTGTGGTAATGACCTGAAAGATACAGGTGGTTCATAATCCTTTGTTGAGACAGTGAGTGTAGGGTGTTGGGGAATTAGTGTCATGTTAAGTTATGTATGAGTTTTGCGGTAATGAAGGAAAGATTTTGAGGATCTAGTGTGAGTGTACATAACGAGTGTGGATCGTGAGTTATGCTTTTGGGAGACAGGTGCTTTACATAGAGAGGTATGTTGTTTTGCAGTAATAATGGAGACTTAGTATGGTGATTTTGCTACGAGTTTTATGGTATAGGTTAGGTGGTGTGCCGAATGAGTTGAGGTATGAGAAATGTTTAAGTAAGAGAGCCCTGGATATATACATGACGAGTGGTTAGATTATAGGTGGTTATCTTTGACATGTGGTGGTGATGGGGATAATGAGACGATATAGCTAGGATTTAGTATTAGTGAGTTACGAGGACGTAACATTTATCTTAAGAGGAGTAGGATGCGATAAAAGAGATTTTGGATGGTTGTGCATATGGTAGTATAATTGGAAGTAGAGTGTTGGTGTAGCATAAAGGACGGATATTTGTTTTGATTGATTTTATTAAAGGTCATGACCGTGCTTGTAGTAGTTCGATGTTTAGGAATGGGATAATTTTTTTTTTCAATAGTGTTGATAGTTGGCTGATGATGTTATGAGTGTGAGTAAACTTCGAGGACGAAGTTCCTTTTTAGGGTGGTAGAATGTAACATTCCGTTTCGATGGTTGATCTTGTTTTGTGGATTGTCCTTATATTGAGTTGCTAGTGAGTGTTATGGAAGTGAGACAAGGTTGGCAACGTTATATTGTGGTTATTCGATAATATTATGGAGTCAATATCGAGAGGATATGTTAACTAGTAAGCGTGGTTGGTGGAGTTAATGTTAGGTGTCCATGTTTTATAGGTTGGGTTGGAACTTCGGGGACGAAGTTCTTTTTAAGGGGGGAAGACTGTAATACTATGGATTTTTATAAGTTAAGTACTCGACCGAGTAGAGCCTACTCGGCCGAGTAGTGTCAAGAGTGTAGTCTGTTTGGGTTCTGCCGAGGAATACTCGGCCGAGTATAGTGAATACTCAACCGAGTAGAGGATACTCGGCCGAGTATACACTTTACTCGACCGAGTATCTGGTCTGGCGAGTAACATTTCAGCGGTTGATGCGGGAGTGTTTAGGGTTATTTAATATTGAAAGTCAGTTTCTAAACGTCATTTACAACCCTAAACATTTTACGATTTCTCTAATCACTCCCTAATCCTCCACTGTGTGGGCAATCGTCGTAGCCCTTGCGTTCAATCTTTCATTCTTTCGCCGGTAAGTCTTTATCCCTATGTTGTTGATGATTAATTCTAGGGTTTGTCTTTATTCTTTGAATTGGGGGAAATGAGGTTTTGCAGTTAGTGATTAGAATTATATGATTGTTGTTGTAGGTGACGATGTGGTAATTGTTATGCATTTGTATGGTTGATTGCAGCGTAAGCGGATTGCGAAAAAGGTAGGGTTTCCCTACTCAGTTACTGTTAATTGATTTAAGACTGTGATTGTGTTGTAATTGTTGTTATCTGCTGATCATCGGAGTATGGGTGTTGTGATGATGGTGGTGATGTGGTTGTGTTGTGACGGTTGTGGTGTTGTGACAGCTGTGATGCTGTGGTGTTGTGTGATTGTGGTGGAGTCACTTGCGGGAGTGGCTTCACACCCTAGTTCGCCCTCCGTGGAACCCGTCACGGGAGGGGATGTGCACATTAAGGGACAGGGATTGTTAGTCGCTCGTTGATGAGCTGGACTTGGTGGGGATGGGTGCGGTCACCCATCAAGGCGAGTGGATTACATTGCGATGGGTAATCTGGCAGGGCTGCACACTTCGGTGTGAAGTCGGTTACTATGGAGGATAACCAGTCGGTTACATTGTTTGTTTGTCTTACATTGATTGAATGGTACTGACCCCGTTGTTGTTGTTTTGTAAAACCTGCGGTGATCCATTCGGGGATGGTGAGCAGACTTGATATGTATTGCATTTGGTGAGCTTGGGCGGTCATGGGGTAGTCGTCATCACCAGTTGTAGTGTCACAGTCACGAGTCTTAGCTATGATTTTGTAGTTGTCCTCGGTTGTATTCACTTTATTGGTTTTGGTTTGGAATTGGATTGTTGTAAACATTAATACTTTACAGTACTTCTAATAAATGTGTTTAGGACGAACGCTTTTGATATATACTAACCTCGGGCAACCGAGATGGTAACAACCTTTCATGCTTGGGTAGTCCTGGTAAGGTACCTTGGTATGAGGGGGTGTTACAAAGTGGTATCAGAGCTGAAGATTCTGGCACCTAAAACTAATGAACCCAATGAACTTAGGGAGTCTAAATAAAATGAACCCGGGGAGAGTTGTTTGGAGCTACTGCAAAGACTTGGGAGACGTCCCGAAGTCGCATTAAGGCCCTTACGATCTCAAGCCGGTCACATGGGGGGAAACTGTCGTATGTTTGAGTCATGTGTATTCGATATCTATAGTTTGAATCTTGTGCATGGTTGGATGAAATGATGAAAGAAGTGGAATGTGATAGTTGTTGAAAGATGTATCGAGGATTGTTGATGTTAAAGTTTGAGCATGAATATGTTGGCATGTTAAGTGTTGGAGCATGGTAAAATATGAAAGGTGAATTGTGAATTCGTATCTGATTAATATTGAGCATGAAGAATGTGATCATGTTACCTGTTTAATACAATCTTAAGCATGAAGTATGGTAGTGGTACATGTGCATATGAACATGATGATGATAATGCTTGATTGTTGGTAGTAGCATATGGTTACGGGCATGTGTCTATATACATGAATGTCGTGTCTAATTTCCATGTGGATATGATAAAAGTTCACCCATGTACTGGTTTTTAGAAGTATTGGATCGTTATTGTTTGTTTTATGCATGTTTAAGTTGTTTTGTTAAGAAATTTTGATTTGTATACAAACGGATTTTGGAAGGGTTGTCTTAAAACTGTCATAAGTCGAGTTCTGGAAATGATATTGCTGTGATTCCAAGTTGAGGTGATAACTTGTCCTCTTACAATTCTAACGATAGGTGACACGCCTAAAATGACCAAGTAACGAGTGAGATATGACTATTTTACGAAAACTGGACGGTGCTGAGAACTGCGCCGATACTCGACCGAGTAGTCCCTACTCGGCCGAGTATCTTTTATACTCGACCGAGTATTCCATATTCGGCCGAGTAATCTCTCTGTGATAATACTGTTTAGATTCTGGAGTCCTGAACTCGGCCGAGTAGTCTCATACTCGACCGAGTAAGGTCTACTCGGCCGAGTATTCCCAATACTCGACCGAGTAATCCTTCTGCGACAATTGAGTTTGCTTCTGGAGTCGAAAACTCGACCGAGTACCTTGTACTCAACCTAGTATGTTATGTACTCGACCGAGTACCTCATTGGGCGGCCACTTAGAGTCGGTGGCTATGTTCTTACTTTTGTTTTGAGCCGGTAGCTATGTTTTTACATTGTTTTGAGTCGTAGGGTATCTACACATGTATGTTTTGAGTCATAACGCATTCTTTTATATGTGAGACGGTCTTGATACGTAAGTTACCAAATGCTATGATAGGGAGAATGCCGGCTTATGAGGGACATGTGTTGGATAAGGAAGACATGTGAGAGATAGTGGAAAAAGAAAAAGGAAGAATGTGAGCTAATTGAGGCAAAGAGCATGTTTTGTGAGATATGGTGAGTGATATAGTCGGGTGTTGAGTAATATAAAAGTAAGTATATATGAGCAAGGGTGATGTGGGTGTAAAGAAACATGAGAAAGAAAAGATTGAGATGAGGGATATGAATAGTGATGTAGTGGTATGTGTAAGGATTTATGGAGGGAGACAGTTAGGATTGTGTTGGTTAAGGATATATGTGGGAAAAGGCCGTTATAGAGGGATGAAAACAAATGGTGTATAGTGAGATCGAGTTATGCCGCGATGGGTAGATAGTGGTCGAATTTAGGAATTGGTGTTATCAAGAGGTGAAACTAACGTGTGATTTCCTTGGGCAATTAACGGTATAAAATGAATTTTGATTTCTAGAGATGTAAAAAGGGAGATGCAATTGTTTGAACAAATAAACGTTGATTCTATGGATGGATTGGTGACAAGGGTGAGTGATAGCATAATAAGAGAATATTTATGGTAAGAAAGAGTTAGATGATATCGATATGAAATAATGAGATGTGAGTTTTGGAGCAATGAGAAGGTAAACGGAGCATTAAAGAGTTAGGTAAGAAGTAATAAGGAGTTGAGTGGTTAATTGCTTTTGTTGAGTGTAAAAAGAAAAGAATCAGGGGAGTAAAACTAAGAAAATGTTCACCGGAGTTATGTGATATAAAGTAAAGAATCGTCGAGATGTATGATACTAGCATGAGGATTTGAGTTAATGGTTATATAGGAGTTTCAGAACAATATGATTAGTCAGGAGTTTCGAGGAATTAAGTAAAGTAAAAGTTGGGTAGAGAATTTGCACGATATGAAATCTTGGTGGTGAATCGGGTAATAATACAATTAAGAATAGTATTGGGAAGAACATTGAGGTAATTTTGTTGATGGATTTGATGTTCGTTATTAGTGATGTTAACCAAAGTTAGGAAAGAAATCATGATGTTTAGAAATGAGTGTAAGAGGTTGATGTCCGGACAATGGTAGTGTTATCGTTTGTGACTAGTGGTTAAGGGTGATGGTATATTAGAAAGGTAGCAATTCTAAAGAGGTTGATTTTGTAGAGACCAGGTTGATATGTGTAGTTGTGAGAGAGCATAAGATGTGGTTATATGAGGCGGTTGTTAGTAGTTGAGTATTAATGGTATGGTTACATTTGGCATGGGGTGATGGATATGCGAATGGGAGAATGTGTTATAAGGGGCATACGAGTTAAACTCAAGGGAGAGGTAACCTTTATCGGGGGGTAACTTACGTGATCAGGATTGACTAGTTGGATGTGATTACGGGTCTATGATATGTGTAAATGTTTGTGTGAGGTTCTGACCTCACAATAAGTGGTATGGTGTGATAATTATAAAGTTGTTATATGAATGTTTTGTAATTTATGTTTGGTACGGTATACTAATGGAATGAGGTTCAAAAGGTTAAAATTTGATTGATCTGGCATGGATAGTTAAAATTGTATGTGTATTGATGATACATGTTTATTCCGTGAAATGGTAAGGATGATGTTCATGAGATTCTTGTCAGTTTCTCCCGTATAATATGTTGTGTTATAATCTAGTAAAACGATTTTGAATGAGTTTTCTTGTTCGAAATGTCATACTGAGTCAGTGTTTTTGGGAATTATATGTGATTGTGATGTTTATCGATGTGGTTGATGTGCCTCAAGTGGTGATCCGGGCATGGTACTTCAGGTTGTGATGCGGGCATTTTCGCACTACGGTGCGGCTGTTGGTGGCGATGTTGCGATGCCATCACCGGTTGTGGTGGAGTAGGCGGGATGATTATGATTCGAGTTTCGACAGTACATACCAGTTATACATAGATTGTTGTTTTGTTTGATGTTGCTCCCTGCGAGTTTCAGTTTGTGCAGATAGACAGTTGTCTTGTTTATTGATGTTTTCTTTACCAGGTTAAGTTTGAGAATGAGGGTAGAGTATGATATGAAATAGAGTTGTATATGTTGTCGTTGTTATCATGGTATAGTGATATTCTGTTGATGGAACACGGTTGTGAGAGGTTGTTACAGTAATTTTTATCTTGTTCTAGATAAGGCTTTAGTAGACATGGTAATGGCAAGTGATTCGTAAAACATGTGTGGTAATGACCTGAAAGATGCAGGTGGTTCATAATCCTTTGTTGAGACAGTGAGTGTAGGGTGTTGGGGAATTAGTGTCATGTTAAGTTATGTATGAGTTTTGCGGTAATGAAGGAAAGAATTAGAGGATCTAGTGTGAGTGTACATAACGAGTGTGGATCGTGAGTTATGCTTTTGGGAGACAGGTGCTTTACATAGAGAGGTATGTTGTTTTGCAGTAATAATGGAGACTTAGTATGGTGATTTTGCTACGAGTTTTATGGTATAGGTTAGGTGGTGTGCCGAAGGAGTTGAGGTATGAGAAATGTTTAAGTAAGAGAGCCCTGGATATATACATGACGAGTGGTTAGATTATAGGTGGTTATCTTTGACATGTGGTGGTGATGGGGATAATGAGACGATATAGCTAGGATTTAGTATTAGTGAGTTACGAGGACGTAACATTTATCTTAAGAGGAGTAGGATGCGATAAAAGAGATTTTGGATGGTTGTGCATATGGTAGTATAATTGGAAGAAGAGTGTTGGTGTAGCATAAAGGACGAATATTTGTTTTGATTGATTTTATTAAAGGTCATGACCGTGCTTGTAGTAGTTCGATGTTTAGGAATGGGAGAATTTTTTTTTTCAATAGTGTTGATAGTTGGATGATGATGTTATGAGTGTGAGTAAACATCGAGGACGAAGTTCCTTTTTAGGGTGGTAGAATGTAACATTCCGTTTCGATGGTTGATCTTGTTTTGTGGATTGTCCTTATATTGAGTTGCTAGTGAGTGTTATGGAAGTGAGACAAGGTTGGCAACGTTATATTGTGGTTATTCGATAATATTATGGAGTCAATATCGAGAGGATATGTTAACTAGTAAGCGTGGTTGGTGGAGTTAATGTTAGGTGTCCATGTTTTATAGGTTGGGTTGGAACTTCGGGGACGAAGTTCTTTTTAAGGGGGGAAGACTGTAATACTACGGATTTTTATAAGCTAAGTACTCGACCGAGTAGAGCCTACTCGGCCGAGTAGTGTCAAGAGTGTAGTCTGTTTGGGTTCTGCCGAGGAATACTCGGCCGAGTATAGTGAATACTCAACCGAGTAGAGGATACTCGGCCGAGTATACACTTTACTAGACCGAGTATCCGGTCTGGCGAGCAATATTTCAGCGGTTGATGCGGGAGTGTTTAGGGTTATTTAATATTGAAAGTCAGTTTCTAAACGTCATTTACAACCCTAAACATTTTACGATTTCTCTAATCACTCCCTAATCCTCCACTGTGTGGGCAATCGTCGTAGTCCTTGCGTTCAATCTTTCATTCTTTCGCCGGTAAGTATTTATCCCTATGTTGTTGATGATTAATTCTAGGGTTTGTCTTTATTCTTTGAATTGGGGGAAATGAGGTTTTGCAGTTAGTGATTAGAATTATATGATTGTTGTTGTAGGTGACGATGTGGTAATTGTTATGCATTTGTATGGTTGATTGCAGCATAAGCGGATTGCGAAAAAGGTAGGGTTTCCCTACTCAGTTACTGTTAATTGATTTAAGACTGTGCTTGTGTTGTAATTGTTGCTATCTGCTGATCATCGGAGTATGGGTGTTGTGATGACAGTGGTGATGTGGTTGTGTTGTGACGGTTGTGGTGTTGTGACAGCTGTGATGCTGTGGTGTTGTGTGATTGTGGTGGAGTCACTTGCGGGAGTGGCTTCACACCCTAGTTCGCCCTTCGTGGAACCCGTCACGGGAGGGGATGTGCACATTAAGGGACAGGGATTGTTAGTCGCTCGTTGATGAGCTGGACTTGGTGGGGATGGGCTGCGGTCACCCACTGGCGGAGTGGATTACCTGTTGCGATGGGTAATCTGGCAGGGCTACACACTTCGGTGTGTAGTCGGTTACTATGGAGGATAACCAGTCGGTTACATTGTTTGTTTGTCTTACATTGATTGAATGGTACTGACCCCGTTGTTGTTTTGTAAAACCTGCGGTGATCCATTCGGGGATGGTGAGCAGACTTGACAGGTATTGCATTTGGTGAGCTTGGGCGGTCATGGGGTAGTCGTCATCACCAATTGTAGTGTCACAGTCACGAGTCTTAGCTATGATTTTGTAGTTGTCCTCGGTTGTATTCACTTTATTGGTTTTGGTTTGGAATTGGATTGTTGTAAACATTAATACTTTACAGTACTTCTAATAAATGTGTTTAGGACGGACGCTTTTGATATATACTAACCTCGGGCAACCGAGATGGTAACAGCCTTTCATGCTTGGGTAGTCCTGGTAAGGTACCTTGGTATGAGGGGGTGTTACAGTCTTCCCCAGAAGGCCGCTCGTCCAAAACCACCACAATTCGCCCGTCCACCACCACAATCCGCTCGTCAAACAAGAAGACAATCCGCTCGTCCCGTGCTCTAGACGCTCGGATTGTGTGACAGCTAATCCGACTTCTACTTGTTCTATGAAGGGTGCGCATACCTCGGGAAAGACTAGCAAAAAGAGACTCGCATATTTTTCTGAGAGGAGCGATTCCTCAAGGACTTAATCGTCATTTAAGCCCTTAGTAAACCCTAATTTGTGTACCTAATCCCCACTATAAATACCCCGTTAGTCTAATTAGATAATCATGTTCTTCTTAGAAATATCTAGTGTAGTTTATATCAATCTAATCTCTCTTTAATCTTGTAATCAACTTTTAATCAAGTCTTAATACAAATCTCATTTCCTTAATCTCTCTTTTGTTCATCTTTCATTTTGGGTAATTGAAGATTATTTGGGTTATTATTGGGAGATTGACAACCTTCCAATCAATCATCAAGTACTTCTATTATTCTTTGCTTTATTATTGGAATCATTAGTAGGTATAATTCTCTTAATCCCTTTTTAATTATTGTTAATTATCTTCATTTATTCATCATGTTTCACTTTGTTGGTATGATTGACAACCTTGCTAGCATGTTCAACATGATAATGAGCGAGTAGTTACCATAGCTAGGGTTAATGGGTAATTAGGGGAAACCAACATGGGGGATGATTCATGCTTAAATTAATATGTTTTCATAGTTTATTTGCTTGCTTGTTGTGATCTCAACTTATGCACATGTTATGTTTGATGAAATGCGAGCCTATGAATCCTTGCATTTTTTTACCCATCACCTATCTTTTCAATGAGACTTGTAAGACATAAACCAACTCGACTCTCATTAGACCATGCATATAGTTGAGTAGAGAAGATTAAGTCGACTTGTAGGTGTTGTACAATCTAATCGATTCGGCTCCGGGACCCAAACTTTCCTAGGATTGTAAGACATAAACCAACTCGATCCATCACAATAATAATTGCTTGCTTATAATTTGAGAATATGTTTGTATGATCAATTCCCATGAATCCCCTATGACCCCATGACACCATAGTGCCTTTTATCAATTGTTTACATCCCTTTTTAATCATCTTGCTTGTTTACTTTCATAGTTATTTAGCTTAGTGATCTTCTATTCAAACCCCAAATTGTGACACCCCTAGACACCGCTAGTTGCAATTGAAAATCTCATCTCAATTCCCGTCCCTTGGGATCCGACCTTTACTTGCCTCTTTACTAATTGTAGAGTTGTTTGTGGAGTAATAAATAGTGTTTTGGTCTAGGTGCTCCTAAGGACAAGTACCGAAAACTAAATCTCTCAAGAGAGTCCGACCACTCGTGCTCTTGATTGCCTAACCGCAAAGAGGCTAGATCAGTCTATTTTTCTATCTTTTTATTTTATTTTTATTCCGCTTCCTTACACGTGTGAAATGGATTCCAAGTATCTTAAGTGTCCCGTCTTTGATGGGAACAATTATGGACTTTGGAAAAACATGATGACACACTACATAAAAGGACATGATTGGGAGTGTTGGACGATTATAAAGAACGGACCACATAAAATTTTGGTCGCATCTTCGGAAGGCACTACCTATGAGAAAAAGGAAGAAGACTATATTGAGGCTGATTACAAGAAGGCTGAGAAAAACTCAAAAGCGATAAGCTTGTTGCAAAACGGCATGACATCAACTGAATTCGATCGTTTTTATTCTTGCACTTCGGCCAACGAAATATGGGATGGTCTTTAATTGGCCTATGAAGGAACGTCGGGTGTAAGGAAATATCGCATTGACCTGCTAATTCAAAAATATGAACTTTTTAGAATGGAAAAGAATGAATCACTTGATAGCATGTCAGGACGATTTTCCACTATAGTCAATGAGCTCAAAAATCTTGGTAAAACTTTCAACTCCGAGGATATTGCTAGAAAAGTACTTAGGAGTTTAACCAAGAAATGGCGTCCCAAGGTCACGGTCATGGAAGAAGTCAGAGATCTTACTTCTCTTCCTTATGCAGAACTTATTGGTGCTCTCATGGCTCATGAACTAGTCTTGGAAGACGATGAGGCCGAGGCCAGTAACAGTAAAAGCATGGCTTTACAAGCATCTGCCAAGGAAGAAGAAGATGTTGAAATAGAGGACGAGACAGTCTTGTTTGCTAAATGATTCAACAAACGCATCTTCAGAAATAAGCAAGAAAAATCGTTTAACAACAATAACAACAAGTTCTCTAATAAGAAAACGTCTGAGTCAAAGAATACGTTTTCTAATAGAGGATGCTTCAAGTGTGGAGAATTCGGTCATATGATTAAGGATTGTCCCACATGGGAGAAAATTAAAGACAAAGCAAAACGTGAAAAGACCAAGAAGGAATTCAAGCAAGTGATGATGGCATCATGCTGGGGAGACCTCGACCCTGAGGATGACGAAGCATCAGAAGAAGAAGAAGTTGCTAACCTATGTCTAAGCAACGCCAGTCTTGTCCTCTTCTCAGACAATGATAAAGATAGCGTGGACTCCTACTACTGCTTCCTAGGAGATTCCGATTCAGAAGAAGAAGAAGAGGTAAGTTATCTTGAACTTAAGAAAAGTGTTAAGAAATTGCCTAAGAATGCATTAATTGAATATTTTGAGCAATCTCTTGATAAGTGTCACGAACAAGAAATGGAATTGAAAGACTTGAAAGAACAAATTCTCGATATTGCTGAAGAGAATCATCTCCTTAAATCAAAGGCCAAAAAACTCAAATCTAAAGTTACAGCTAATATGGCTACAACTTCAGATACGACAAATGCTGAGAAGATGGCTCTTGAGTCTAAAGTTATAGCTAATGAAGCTATAACCTCAGACCTGAAACTCAACATTAAGCATCTTCAAGCCAAAGTTATGGCTAGTGAAGCTATAACATTGGAATTGAGGAAAGTCAAAGAGCTTCTTGAGACCAAGGTTACGGCTAGAAAGGCCGTGATCTCAAATCAAAAGAAGGAGATCGAATCTCTAACTCAGCAATTAAATGAATCTAAAACCGATCTATTAAATACTAAAAGAACGCATACTGAGATGGTACGAGTTCTCAATGACAGCTTCCAGAACTTTCATGACAATTATGAAGAGACTCATCCTCCCAAGGTCGTAGTGTCAGACCATTCTAAATACAACAAAGAAATAGAGTCCTTAAAATAATTACTCTTGCATGATAGAAAAGTTCACGAGAAATTGGAAGGTAGCACACGTGTCCTAAATTTCCTGACTGAGCAATCGGATAATAACATGAAAATGGGATTAGGACATGAGTGCTATGGTCGTAGAGATCACTCTAAATGCAAATCAACCCCTTCCGAAAGAGATTTCAGAAGGAGAAAATATACAAATTTACCAGAATATTTGATTTGCAATTACTGAGGTCATACTGGACATATCCAAGAAAATTGTGTCAAATATGCTCAGGATTTAAGAAAAGGAATCAACTTTGTTAAAGCATCCGACACTATTTTCGAGGATAATGATTGTACCCCATCAAAACCAAGTACAAGTGAAGAACGCAACAATGATCATCGTTGGTTCTATGATATGAGTTTTGATTTCAAAAATGGTACAAAATCAAAACAAGCACCTAAACCTAAAGAGCCCTTCAACACCAAAGCTCCTCCAAAACAACCTGAAAGACCACGACATAAGGAACCCACAACTAAACCTAAGACGGCTCCAAAACAAACCCATTCGCCTCCAAAACGAAAAGTTATAAAAAGGGTTTGGGTTAGAAGAGATCTAGTTTTTAGAGTGACTAACGTCAAAGGACCCAACTTAGCTTGGGTACCTAAAAACTGTATCTAATAATTTTGCAGGTTGTGATGAAAGAAAATAACTTATGGTACCTTGATAGTGGATACTCAAGGCACATGACTGGAGATGTAAATTTATTTCTTTCACTTGAACCTTTCGATGGAGGTAAGGTCACATTTGGTGATAACAAGAAGGGTAAAATCATCGTTGTTGGTAAAGTTGGAATATCCTCTTCTCATTCTATTAGTGATGTTTATCTTGTTAGTGGTCTCAAGCACAATTTACTGAGTATCTCTCAATTATACGACAAAGGAAATAAAGTTGTCTTTCATTCAGATTCTTGTCGAATAATAATTGAAGGAACAAGATGTGTTGTGCTTAAAGGACACCGTAGAAGGAATGTTTATATGATTGATCTAAATAATATTCCTACTAATTCATTCACATGCATGAAAGTAACGATAGATGATCCATGCCTTTGGCACAAAAGATTGGTTCACATAAATTCAACTACATTGAATAAGCTAAAGAAGTGGGACTTGGTTGAAGGACTTCCTTCAATCAAATTTGATCAAGAAACATTATGTGATTCATGTGCCCGATGCAAACATGTGAGATCATCTTTCAAATCCAAGAGAATGGTAAGTACACAGGAACCACTAGAACTCGTGCATATGGATCTTTGTGGCCCAATGAAGGTAAGAAGTAGAGGTGGATCCAGGTATGTCTTCGTTCTAGTTGATAACTATTCTAGATTTGTTTGGCCAATCTTTCTCAATTCAAAAGATGAGACTTTCGAAGAATTTGCAGCTCTAATGAAGCTTGCCCAAAATAAGTATAAATCTAAATTATTTTCCATTCGTACGGATCATGGCACCGAATTTGATAACCAAGTTTTTATAGTATATTGTAGGGAGAATGGTGTTGGGCATAACTTCTCGGCACCACGAACCCCACAACAAAACGGTGTTGTTGAACGTATGAATAGAACGTTGGAGGATATGGCACGTACAATGTTATTGTGTAGTGGCCTACCTCGAAATTTTTGGGCTGAAGCTATTAGTACTGCATACTATGCTCATAATCGAGATTTGATTAGATCCATTCTCTAGAAGACTCCTTATGAGCTTTTTAGAGGACGTAAACCTATCATATCACATCTATGTTGCTTTGAGAGTAAATGTTTTGTCCATAATAATGGCAAAAATAGATTAAGCAAATTCGATCCCAGAAAGGACGAAGCGGTGTTTGTCGGTTATTCTAATCATAGTAAAGCACATAAGGTTTTTAATAAAAGAACCTTATGCATCGAAGAAAGTGTTCATGTTGTTTTTGATGAGAATAATATGTTTGACAAAGCTGAACAGGATGACGAAGAAGATTTGAACGAACCTGATTTCCGACTATCCAGGGATGAACTTCCAGAATTGGATGAGGAAGATAAAGAAATTGTGGGCACAAATGATGAACAAAGAAGCCCTTCGAATGATAAAGGAAAGAGAACTGAGAGTTTAGTTGATGATACTAAAACCTCTTCTCAATCTAAGAATTTAGAGAATAAAGTTATAATTGATGAAGCTATAACTTCAACTCACAAATCAACGAACTAAGTCCAATGTTATAAGTGATTCTGTTATAACCCCAGGCTGGATTCAGGGGGAACAAGGCCTGAACCCCGATCATTCGAAGATGATGAAACTAGTTCAGATGAAGATGTGCCTCCTGTCTCAAAGAAATGGAAATATATGGATTCCCATCCAATGGAAACCATCCTAGGAAGTTTGAATGAAGGCGTTCGAACTCGTAGAAGACTTAACAACTTCTGCTCATTCTACTCCTTTCTTTCAAGTTTCAACCATTGAGCCAACAAATATCAAAGAAGCACTTGCCGAACCAGATTGGATAGTTGCTATGCAAGAAGAGCTTCAACAGTTCGAACGAAACAAAGTGTGGCATTTGGTTCCAAGACCTAAAGACCGAATGGTTATCGGTACGAGATGGGTTTTTAGAAACAAGCTGGAAGATACAGGAGTTATTGTACGAAATAAATCTAGATTGGTTGTACAAGGGTATAATCAACAAGAAAGAATTGACTATGATGAAACCTTCGCTCCTGTAGCCAGACTTGAGGCTGTTAGATTATTAATAGCGTTTGCTCCCCATAAAAGAATTAAATTTTTTCAAATGGATGTTAAGACAGCTTTTCTTAACGGTTATTTGAATTAGGAGGTTTTTGTTGAACAACCCCCGGGATTTCTCGATAGCAAGTTTCAAGACCATGTTTTCAAATTAGATAAAGCCCTGTATGGTTTGAAATAAGCTCCGAGATCGTGGTACAAAATATCTTCTTGAAAGTGGTTTTAAAAGAGGATCTGTCGATAAAACCTTATTCCTGAAAACTAAGGATTCCGATCTATTAGTTGTACAAATATACGTTGACGATGTTATTTTAGGTTGAACTAATAATCGTTTGTGTAAGTACTTTTCAGATTTAATGACCTCAGAATTCGAGATGAGCATGATGGGAGAACTCAAGTTCTTCCTTGGACTCCAAATCCAACAAACTCCTGAAGGAATTATGATACACCAACAAAAATACATCAAGGAGCTCATCAAGAAATTCGGTATGGAAAATTCTAATTCTAAGCCAACTCCTATGGGTACTGAGAAGAAGTTGACTTTGGATGAAAACGGTAAGTCTGTCGATGAGACGACTTATCGAGGTATGATTGGCTCACTTCTTTATTTGACTGCAAGTCGTCCGGATATTATGTTTAGTGTATGCGTATGTGCTCGGTTTCAATCGTGCCCTAAAGAATCGCATATGATTGCAGTTAAAAGAATCTTGAAGTATTTAATTGGTACATCTAAATTATATCTATGGTATCCTCTTGAGTGTAATTTCGATCTCATAGGATATTCAGATGCAGATTATGCAGGATGTTCACTTGATAGAAAAAGTACTTCCAGCATAGCCATATTTGTTGGACCGTGTATTATCACGTGGGGGTCAAAGAAACAAAATTCTGTTGCGTTATCTACTGCTGAAGCCGAATACATTGCTGCTGGATTGGTATGTTCTCAACTTTAATGGCTTAAGCAACAATTACGGTGTTAATGTTGGGTGTATATCTATTTTATGTGACAACACGAGTGCCATAATTATATCTAAGGACCCTGCACAGCACTCACGAACTAAGCATATAGACATTAGACACCATTTTCTACGGGATCATGTAGATAAGGGAAACATAAGACTGGAATTTTGTAGTACAGAAAAACAATGGGCTGACATTTTTACAAAAGCATTGGCTAGAGAACGTTTTGAGATTTTACGGTTGGAAATTGGTTTAATTGGTGGCAACTAAACTTGTCACAAATATTTTATTCTCCATATGACTGACTAAATTTGACGAGATTGTATAACTGTGTCCGTATTTTTCGTTGCAAGTTCATTTATGTCAAATGTTATATTATATTATGAGAATATTCCATTTTCTAGTCATGTATATCTTAAGTTTTATTACGAACCAAAAGTCGTAACCAATTGCTTCCAGTTTCTTGCCTTAACCGAAATTCTCCACAACTTTATAACTCTTGCCATATCTTACCATATCTTATCATATCTTTTTAACAATCTACCCTAACCACTTGTTTTACCTTATGGTAATTATATAAAAAAAGGGGAAACTTGCCTACCTCCACACGTCACCTCCAATTTCCTATTTCCCTTAAAACGTTTTTACCATAATTGATTTATTACTCCCATAAATACTCACCTCCTACCGTCACAATCACACACAACACCCAATGATTTACCTTTAGAATTTTCTACACACTCAACCTTCAAAATCCAATAATCATCATGACTCCTCCCTCAACTCGGTCCACAACTCGGACCGGGTCCTCCAAATCACCATGCAACAAAACCTATGTTCCTCTCAAAACTCCCTCACCTTCATCAAACGAAAAACCAACTAACCCCGATCATAACCTGGTTGATCCTAACTTAGAAGGGAAAAGACGAAAGTTAAATAAAGGGAAAAAGAAGGCCGTAGGGTTTGAAGATTCGGTGGAAGAGACCGAGGTTTTAGCTACTCAAGAAGGTCATCAAAGGGAAATGTTTCGAGAGTACATGCCGAATGCAACATCAACGGGGCTTGATAAGCTTCGACTCACCGCGGATGAAAGAACCCGTGTCAACTATGTTATGCGGTACGGTATTTATGGTGGTCGTTCCTACTCCGACAAATGGTATGGAAAAATCGAAGCTTTATAATTTTTTAAGGATTTCTTGAATTTTCAAGAATGGAAGAAAGTTTGTTCCTTTGTTGGTCCAATTTATCCTCTTGAGGTAATCCAATTTTACTCTTCCGTCTCCGTAAAAAATAACGTGTTGCATGCGGTGGTGAATGATTCCGAAGTCAAAATCTCCCTTGCCGATTTTTGTACTCTGTTTTCGGTCCCTGATGATGGGATAGAAATAAATCCGAGTGCGGAATGGGGAGATGTGACGAAGGAAGAAAAGCTTAAAATTAAGAAGTCGTTTGATGTTGATGCTACGGGGTCAAGTAACATGCTTGCGGGGTCGTTTACTCCAAAATTGAAATTTTTTCTTAATTTCCTTTGGAACACGGTTGTTCCAAGGAGGGGTGGTCGTAATAAATTATAGAGTTATGAGATGGTGTTGATGTCTAAGTGGCTTAAAGGGTCCAAAGTTAGTCTTCCTCGTCTTGTGTTTCATAAAATCGTTCAAACAAGTATTTGCGTTACTGAGGAAAAGTTTTATACTACTTTGGATTTGCCATATGGTATGTGGGTCTCTCGGATTTTGGAACAAAAAGGGGTAATTGGGACTTCTAGCTATGGTGTAAAGGTGAAAGATGAGATGTGTGACACTCATATTAAATTGATGAAGATGGGTGCCATTGGACCCGATTTGGTGTTTTTGGCAAAAGGGAATGTGGTGGAGAAATCGTCGGATGTGGTCTCGGTTGTCGAACAAAAATTGGAATCGTTCATGGCAAGTAATTGTGAGAAAATGGATGCACAAAATAAGATGGTTGCGGAATTGGTCTCGGGTTTGGGAGAAGACAAGAATGGGGCTTCGGGTTCGAACGGTTCGGATCTTGGCGAAGTCTTGTCTTATTTGCATGGGTTAGAAGCTCGGGTTGATGCTATGGCTAAAGATGCGGCTAGGGCGGCCAAAGAGTGTGTTCGTCACTCTAGATCTTTGGCTAAATTAGCTAGTTAAGGTGGGGCAATATGGCGTGAAGGGAAGGCTATGCATGAGGATATGCGGGTTGTTAAAGAGGCTACTAAAGCCTTGTCGTTGAAAGTGCTTAATTTCGAGAGGTATCTCACGTCACAAGCTAACCATGTCCGTTCATGCTTTGATCGTCTTGACTCTCTTGAGTTTAGGACCCGTCCCGGTTATGTGAACCCCAATGTCGTGAAACGTGACTACCCTTAACCCGTCATCATCTTTTCTTTGCTTTTCTTTTATTAGACTTTATATTTTGAATAATTGTCTAATTCGGCCCATTTTGGCTTGCTTCTCATTCGGCCCATATGGCTTAATAACTTGTTTCTTATTTGGCCCAATAGGCAATTAAACTACTTTGGTTTGTAGTACACTTATTCTCTATGTGACATGCTTAATGTAGATTATTTTCTCGTTTTATAATCTTTCTTTGCATGTTTAATTCTTGTCTCGACTTATATTATTCTTGTTATTTTATGTCTTTTCTCGTCTTTTCGATGATGTCAAGAGGGGGAAGAAAATTCTTGTGACTTAAGTATTTGCTTAAGCTTGCTCCTTGTTGGAACCTTTAATCTCTTAAGGTCCTTATATGCTATACTTTGTATATAAGTGATTGTTCTTGCGTTCAACTGTCTATGACTTTTATAGTATTATGTTGAGGGGGAACTTACACTTAGTCACAAATCGTAAGAGACTTGTCATCATCAAAAAGGGGGAATTTGTTGGACCATATAGATATATGATTAAGTTTTGATAATGACAAGTGTGTGCCTCGTTTTATATAAACTCTTGCTCGTAATCGTTTGTTTAGTCTTTGTTAGATTATCTTAGGATTACAAGTTTAGTAAGTAATGTTATAGCATTCTTAGCTATAACATTGAAGATTTGTGAGGCATCATTCAAGTGATAGCAGCTTGAGGTATAACATTGAAGATTCTTAAAGCGTCATAGTAACTGTAACAAGTTTCAAGTATGATGATCACTCAAGCAAAAGGCTAGATCATGTCTTTAACAAAGCTCAAGATGAAGAGCTTTTGGTCAAGATAAAAAGAAGATCCTATCACCGAAGTTCTCCAGGAAGATTAGTTAGTATAGGTCTTCATCTAATGACGGTATCTTAAGATAAGAATATTGGGAAGGTAAAGTTATAGCTATTTCACCTATAACTTTACTCACCAAACTTAAAGTTATAGCTGTTTCTACTATAACTTTAGGTAGCATTTTAATAGCACGATTTTAATAGTTTTAAAATCATTTTTCAAAGGTTAAAATTCTTTAAACATATTTCGAAATCATTTGTATCTATAGTAGAGTTTATATATGGGTTGTTATAATGGATAACTTGCATATCTCTATTGGTTAGTAAAACGACTTATGGGTCGTCATGCTACCTAGGGTTTGCTAGTTTATTTAACCTAACCCTTATCCAAGAAGAGAGATTTTTATCCAAGATGAGCACGGGCCTAGGGTTTCGGCCGTGGGCTGTAAACCGTTGGGGCGTGTGAGTTGTTGTGTATAAGTAACCTATCTAATCAAATCTAGCTTATATTTAAATAAGATATTTTCCTATCTTAATAATATATGATTTGATTTGTTTACTTATCTACACATGTTAAAGATATAGTTTTAGAAAACAAATAAGATTCACTTTTATCTTATTTACCTAAACTATAATATCTTGGATTAAATTAGGAAAGAGATAAGGAATTATCTCTTGCAAATCTTGCCGCCTATCTCACGGCATCCTAGGGTTTCGTGCAAACCCTAGTTCTCTCTTCTACTATAAATACACTTGATCATTCCTTATTCAAAATAAGCTTTTCGAAATACAACAATCCTTGCAAACATATTTGAGTTTAATTCTTAATTGTTTTATTGTTTTGCTTTTGGAAATATTACGAAAAGTCGTGCTCTTTAAATTTCTTATCTTTCTTAAGGTTACGTCATAAGATAATAGTACTTCATATTGTTTCTTACTCGTTCAGTTGTGTGAACACCTAGAAGAACAATCAAGTGCTTTCTTAGTAACTTAAGATAGTCAAAATCGAATATCTTGTGATATTCAAATTGATTTATAGTTAGAGTTAACTATACGAGTTGGGTTGATAATTTTGTAATCCGTAGTAAGGTACTAAAATTATTAATCGAGAATAGTGGACGTAGGCTTCGACGTGTGAAGCTGAACCACTTCAAATATCGTGTGTCCTTGCAGTTTTCATTTTAGTCACTTCATTACGTTCATAATCATTTAGTTAATTAGTTAAATTTTAATCAATAAACTTTAAGTAATTAATTACCTTGATATAAAATAAAAAGTAGGCATAATTTTTAAATACTCAATTCACCCCCCCCCCCCCCCCCCTCCCCTATCTCGAGTATTTCGGGTGTGATAGACTCTTCAAGGTTGAGTACGCCAAATACTCTTAGACTGTGTGAGTATGAAGGTGTGTCTTTTGATGTGAATATTGAGATGGTGGAGGAATAATTATTGAAGAAGAATGAAGCCCCCATTTATGATTCTTATGAGGATATCCACGATGACGAGATCATGAAAGAAGCCTATGAGGAATATGGGTCTTGTAAGGATTCTTGGAATAAGGGAGAAGAATGGAGTTGTGAGATCACCTTTCTTGAGGAGCCCATCCTTGAGAAATTTGAGGTATCCTATCATGAAAATGAATGTCTCTCCCCTATTACCTTTGAAGACCAATTCACACCCACCATGGAACCCATGATTATTGGAGATGATATGGTGGACCTTCTCTAAAAAGTCAAATCATCATATAAAGGGTACTTGGTGGAAAAGCTCAAGAACAAACTAGCAAATGAACTTGCTTGTGGAGATTTGGCACCCACAACTTCAATTCCTATGGTATCCGATTATCAATGTTATGAGAATTATATTTTTACTTTGGAAGGATACAAATCCAAGTGCTATCATCATCACCAAAATTAGAGGAGAAGGTGGTAAGTGGAAGTCTCCGGACGAAAATAGGCCATACTTCATGCCTCGTGTTGACAAGAATCATGGGCATATTGGTTTGAAGCATTGTAAAGACCAAAGTGCCAAGGGCAAGGTGAAAAAGAGAATGAATGACAAGCTTCCTTGGCCAAGCTTCATTTTGGATTGGAGCAAACCACACTTATGCTTATTTGGGGCTTGTTCACAAGCCTTTAATCTTCTTCTAAGAGCCTTGAGCTCTATGCACAAAGAATTTCAACAATTTAAACTACTTTGGTGGAGTCCTATCTCAAACCACCACCTGTAATATGTGCCTTCCCATAATTTTGCATTATACACTATTGTATATACCTTTAAATTACTTACATTTTCTTACATGAGAGTAGGGAGAGAGGGTTGCTTACTCATTCATTGAGTATAATTTCAGAAAACGATAAGAAGGAATCGCAAAAGGGTTCAAGGGAAAGAATTCAAATGAAAGAAATGAGGGATTGACGAAGAGCAACATAGGACGCTTGCACCCGGCCATGAGCCGCTCATCATGAGCCCTGATGCAGGCGACAATCAACACTGTATAAAGATCCGCTCGGATTGCCAGAGGGACGCACGTCCCAACAAGAATCCGCTCGAGCCGACCCTGGGACGCTCGTCCTGGACAACACCTGGAGGAGTATCCCACACTGGATGAGAATCTGAGCAGATTCTCGAGGAACCGCTCGTCCCAGCAGAAGACGCTCTTCCTACCACTAATTCGTTCGTCCCCAACTAAATGCAAAACACGAGGACTCACTGTCTGACAATCCGCTCGTCTCATGAGCAGGACACTCGGGTAGCAGCTGCAAGACGCCTGGATCGTCCTCGGGATGCTCGGGTTGGCACGGTATTTGGCTGGGTTGCTAATTTGTCTGTCCAAGCCCAGCCCACGTCCGCCCGTCTCCCACCATTTCCTTGTTATAAACGCCCCCCCCCCCCCTCCCCCCACCATCCCTCTTTTTCCCTTATCTTATCTACTAAAAATCACATCTCATCACTCAAAAATAATCCCCATCACAAAAACCAACCAAAACCCTAACATTCACATCAAGAATATGATGAACCTAAGAAGCAAGAACAAGAAAGTCGCCGATTCCGCACCTAAACGGCGCAAGGGTGCTACTTCATCCACCCAACAAGAGGCAGTGGACAAAGGAATGTAATGATACAAGGTGTTGCACAACTCGAGTTTTTCCCGGAGGTAATCTTCACCAACGATGACCACTGCTAACGATTTGAACAATTACTAAGTAAGGACTATGAACCCACTCAATTCATAGATCTTGATGCTTTAGAAGTACTTGGTATAAGGAACCAAATGGAGGTGTTTTTCAATGGTATGGGTCTAGAAAAAATGTTCTATGCCCATGAGGATACATACTTGAGTATCACCCTATAGTTCTTGTGTAGTCTCCGGGTAGTCATCACTCGGCAAAGAAATGTTGGTTTGATGTTCCGTCTTTGAAATAGAGACAATAGGTTGTCTCTAGACCAATTTGCAACTATTTTTGGTCTTGAGGTACCAAGGGAGAACACCGATAAGCCCGCCGACTTTAGTGTTAACCACCTTTGGGTGGCTATTTCTGGGAGGGAACTTCACTCCTATAAGCAATGCTATACCTTTGCAATCCAACATCCGTTAATTCGGATTACCGAAAGGTTTATTGCCGGGACTATCAATGGAAGTCAAGAGCAATATAGGTGCACCCTTCTCGAATTGACTTTCCTAGAGTCATATTTGAATGTGCAAGGGACTAGGCCTTACAACTTTAATAAACCCCTTGAGATGCTTACAAGGCTCAATGACTTTGCTCAAGGGAATTCTAATATCAAAACCTTTGTGATGGGAGGCCTAATCACAATTTTGGCCAATGAACTTTACCCCGGGTTCAACCTTAATGGAAGCTATGAAAAGCTCAAGGGGAGGACTTTGATCGATGAGGATGCCATCTTCAACCACCACCGATGGTGCACTTACAATGAGACCGGAAGTGTAGAGTGATTCATCAAGGGTTGTTCATCACTTATTCTAAGGGGATGGAACATATCACCCATAGAGCCCCGCTTGAGCCAATATTCCCCAAGGCCGAACTACCTCCTCCCCATCGAGATCTATGACAACCCACCACCAAGAGAATAAGCACCTCGCCGACCTCGCGAGTTGCCGGAATGGGGTGCCGCACCACCATCCTTTATACCCATTCCACCCTACCCAACATAACATGTACCATTAACTCCTCAAGATCCAAGAGCTCCAAACATGAATGATTTATTGCAACTCATGCAAAATGTTGATCTTGGAGTGTACAATGGGACGGTTGACAACTACTTGGCCCAATAGCCCTCCTACTACAACATGGCTCAACAAGGGTACATCAACCCTAGAGGCCCCCATCCATCTTGGGCTCAACCAAACCTTTTGTTCCCTAACTATAGCAACCAAGGAGGGAACTTTGGAGACCAAATTGGGAGATTCTCAAACCAAGGAGGAGGATATGACCAAGGAGGATCGAGCGGACGTGGATACCGTGATGATGATGATGAGTAGGATGGCTAGCGGTGTTTCACCACACCACCCCCATTTGTATGATAATCTTTCTCCCTATATTTTATGTATGGTTGCATTGCATTTTCAATTATCTTGCATTTAGTTTACACCTCACTTGCATTTGTAAAATATTTCATATCACCCATGCATATTAGTTAGTTCATACAGTATAGTTTGCATTGTAATATATCTCACATGTCTCATATAGTTAGTTGCATTCATACATAGTCACTAATGACCCAACCTCATTTCTCATACACTAGAAATAGTGCTTAAATTGGTTTGGGAGGTTTGATCATAGGTGACTTAAGCATTTAGCATGCATCATCTAGTAGAGTGTAGATTATATTCATTTGTTATATATGTCATATAGAATTGCATTTAGTTAGAGCATGCATTCATTCATATCATATCATTGCATTTGTACTTCAATTTCCATAAAACTTTAAAAATCCAAAAACATGTATTTCTTTTTCATTCCTACTCGTACATGTACATTGAGGACAATGTCCAAAATAAAGTAGGGGATGGGAATTTATTTTCCAAAATACAAAAAAATTGAAAATTTTCGAAAAATCCCAAACATATGTTCCTTAATAAAAACAAAATCCATAAAAAATTGAAAATTTCAAAAACCAAAAACATGTTGTTTAATTTAGTAGTGTAGAATTGTATATACTTGTATTTTTGTTCTCTTCTCACATAGATACAACACTACATTTGAGGCATTGTCAATGGAATGTGAAGACCGCTTGGTATGATTGCTCTAATCTCTATTTCCCTTCCATTTTTTTATTATTCATATGAGGAGGATGGGCTTACATGTCAAGGAGGATGTTGTGTATTTTGTTGTTGCGGTTTGTGTATCTATGTGTTGTTAGGAGTTGCACCTAGATTACATGACATAATAGTTGATAGAAGCATATGCTTTAGAGTTGTATATATGGTAGTTGCATCATGGCATGTAGTTTGCATGGTTAGAAAATTATTGTAAAAATGCCTATTTGGGAAGTTTGACAAGTGTATATAAGGCCCTTGTAGATAATTTTTCTCCTTGAGACTTAGTTTGAAAGAATACCCTCAAGACACCCCAGGATGTGTCATACTAGTATCTTTTGACCCATGGACTAAGGCCTAGTTAAAAGTACCTTGTGGTGTGATAACTCCTTGGCTACCGTTTATTCCAAGGTGATCTTTGAAGCCATGCAACCGTTCTTGCACTTCTATCATCATATTTTGTCAACAAAAAGGGAATGGGCACAAAAATCACCAAATTGAGTTCAAGTACCAAAATCAAAATCAGAAAGTTTGAAAAATGCATCAAATGAAATGAGGAGCAGAAATAGACTCCTATGCTTCAATAAAAGTACCCTTGCTACAAAATGGGGTTACTTTGAAAAATGTTCAAAAATGCAAAAATTGAAAAATTTGCCAAGTATCAAAATGCTAAACATCAAAAGAAATGGCAAAGAAATGTTCTCAAAAGTCAAATACCACAAGAAATTTGGGGAATAACAAAACAAAAGCAAACTACAAATGTGAAACTCATACACTTTGAATCCCTTTTTTATCCATTGATCTCATTTTTGTTGCATGGTGGAGAGGGGATGACACTTCTTCTTGTCTAGGCAAGAGGGGGAATTCCGCGATCCTACAGTGTTTTTATCACCATAGGGAGTCTACTCTTGACGAAAACATTTAGCAATTGTGGACGAAGGTAACCTAGTTTAACACAACTTGGAGGTGATTTGTTGGTAGCCTTTTAGACTTAGTAGCTTGGAGAAATAATATCTACTATGGAGTGTGTAACCTTAGATTGCTTCCCCCTTAGATGATTTTCGCGACTTAGATGAGGAAAGTGGCTATTCTTCTGTAGATGCATCCATTACTTGTTTTATGTGCTTAATGCTTGGATGTATCACCATTTTGGCAAGCCCCACCTTGCCTTGCAAGAAGGCATCTTACCTCATGGATGTCTTGTTGTGAGTTGAAGGGGCGGAGTGAGACCCGCTAATTGTCTCACATCGGTTATAGTATTAGGATAGTTTAAATAAAAGGTCTAGTTCTAGTCACCTCTTTACTCGGGACGAGTAAAGGTTCGGTTTGGGGATGTTTGATGTGACTCTTAATTGCGCTCATTTAGTCCACTAATTGAACCCATTTTTCATACTAATATAGCACTTCATGACCATTTTATCCATCAAATTCCTTCCTATTTTGCTTTCCTATTGCATTGTATACGTTTTGTAGGAAAGAAGATGATGACACGGAATTCGCGTCTCCCGTGCATATTTGGAAGCTTGATGACGATCTTGGATAACTAGTATAAAGAGAATGCAAGAACGATGACCAATGATGTAAGAATAAAGAGTATACATGCATCGTAGGCCTTTAAGCAAGAGGATAGAATCCTGTGCCAGGATCCGTGCGTCCTAAGCACAAGACGAGCATACTAGAATGCCGTGATCCGAGCGGCCCGACGAAGAGACGAGCGGATTAGGGAGCTTTTATCCGAGCGTCCTCCTAGTGATCCGAGCGGATTCCTTCACAGAGTTAACTGTGCCTCAAGCCAGGACGCACGGATCTCCCCAGGAGTAGCAGCTTGATCTGCGCATTTCCCTCGGGACTTGCAATTCTCTATTCAACACTTAACATTGCTATTTACAAACCTACCCTTGCTTAACCTAATAATGTACTAATATATATACTCCGTCTGTAATAATCAAGAAAAAAAGCCCTCTGAGTGGAGGCAAACCTTTCTTAGATTAGATTAGGAGTACATTAGAATAGATTAATCTCAATCATTCCACATTAATCTTTCCTTAATTATTGTTCAAGTTTATTATTGGGTAATTTGAGATTATTGGGTTATTATTGGAGAATTGACAAATCTTCATCAATCAATCAAGTTTTCTTCTATTATTCTTTCCCTTTCAATTGTTCATCTTAAATTTGGTATAATCTCTTTACTCTTTACTCTTTATTGTTTATTTCCTCACTTTCTTATCATGTTTATACTTGTTGTAATGATTGACACCATCGATAACATGTCTTCCATAATAATAAGTGAGTAGTTACTTAACTAGGATTAGTGGGGAATTACGAGGAAAAAACATGGGGATTGATCTATGCTTAATCTAATATGTTTTCATAATTAATTTACTTGCATGTTGTGATTTTAACTTATGCACATGTTATGTTTGATGAAATTGTGGACAATGGGCCCACGGGGGCGCTTGGGAAACAAGCGTTTGCATTTGTGAGTCGCCACCAATTTTTATGGGAAATTGGAACTGTTCGAATACCTCGTGTCATGTCAAGACACAAAGTAATGACATGAACACTAAGCAATCGTTACCCTTAGCATTCTATGTCTAGAATGACTCTCGTGGATGCCAATGAACACGGGTGTTCACGGAGATCTGGAGTAAGGCGTGAGGGTACGTATTAGGAAGCTCTTTTGATCGAACACCTAATCCTGCCCGCCTCGATAGCGGCCTTTACTAATGATTAGGGAAGTTATTCGTACTCGATATATCGTCGATTGTATGCATGCAATGCAACATCCAAGTTTTAATCCTAACATGTGAAAATTAACTAAGTCGGTTGACAATTAATTTAGCAAACAATTGGGTCGAAGTTGAATTTAAGGTTGATTTACATGTGAAAACATACAAATGCGATAAGAAATAATGATAAATACAATAAAGAAAATTACAACAAAAATTGCAATGATTACAAAGGATTAGGCGATTTATGTCGAAAATACCTTTAAAACGGATAATTTGAGAAAAAAGAACAGAAGAAAGAATTACGACAAAACAGAAAGCGATAATACGAATAATAGTCAATTAAACGTAGACTAATTAAACTAGGTCAAGGCAAACACGGAGTTCAGAGACAGAATTCAACCGAACAGCAGCGGCGAGCCGCGCGTCCTTTGGAAAGCGCAGCAGCTTGATTCTTTGCGTCTGTTCTCGGCCCGAATTTGGTCGTAGCCGAATTGCGTGTTGTTAATATTCATTGATGAATTTAATGATCGATTAAAATTATTTACTCGGATGGAAGTGCTTAATAAGGTTATTTACATATGAATAGGTCATAGAAATAGCAAAACATGGATGAAACGAATGCAAACGAATTAAGATGGATTAATTACAGGAGTGAAAGATATTAACAAACGAAACAAATTAAATCAATTAATTAAGTTAAACACGATGGATTAATGACGAATATGTGATAAATACGACAAAAGACAGATGAAAACTATATCAAGGACGAATTCCAGAAACTCAATATTGATGAATTGAATCTCTACAACCCGGAATGAATTTAATGACGAAAACCCGCAAATATTGGATTATAAGGGATTTAGGTCGGATTTGTGATGATTAAAACATGTTAATGATGATGATTAATGATATACATGTGAATTATATGCTATCGCGATGAAGAATTAACAAACAAACGAAACAAGTAAAAGAATTTTGACGAATAACAGAGGACGAACGAAGAAGAAAGGAAGCAGGAACTGCGGCAGCCTCACGAAGAGGCGCAGCAGGAACTGCGCTCCTTCTAAGAGGCGCAGCAGTTGCTGCGTCCTTTCTCGACGGTTATCTACTAGAAATCCGTAAAAAGAGGTTTTAAAGCACGGTTTAGAAATCGGTTTTAATGAGGTATTTTCGACATAAATCTTACAATTGATGATACAATAATTAAAATACAATGAATAACAGAGAGATTATACACCCTCAGACTTACATGTTGACGAAACGAGAAGGACTAAGATATCGAATAGTGATGCTCGACGCGAATGCAAAGAAAGTGCCCTCGTAAGAGGAAAACGATTAGATTAATTAAGTTGATTGATGTGTAGTTGGTCAAATTGGTCGGTCATGCAAACGAGGCTGGTACTCAGAAGGATCCGAGCTTACGTGGTCGAATGTTCAAGCACGTAGACGCCAAAAAGTAAGAACAAAGGTCTAGAATGCAAAGGGAGAAGAGAAGGGCGGACACTCGCGTGAGAAATATGAGGAGCGAAGGCTCCTATTTATACTAATCACACGACGGAATTATGGTAAGACTAGGATACGGAAGGAAAGATCCGGAAACAACCGACTTAGGTTAAACGCGGAAACTTGGATAAAAATAAAACCTTGAGGAAAAGGCGCATCAGAGCTGCGTCCCTTGGAAGAGGCGCAGCACCTGCTGCGTCCTTTCCTCAGCGGGTTCCTCCTGCGCAAGAAAGCGCGTTTGACAGCCTGTCGTATTTTAGGCATAACTTTCCCTACAAAACTCGGAATAAGGTGATTTCGGTGGCGTTGGAAAGCTTAAAGAAATATTT
Source organism: Silene latifolia (assembly GCF_048544455.1). Classification (NCBI taxonomy): domain Eukaryota; kingdom Viridiplantae; phylum Streptophyta; class Magnoliopsida; order Caryophyllales; family Caryophyllaceae; genus Silene; species Silene latifolia. The sequence goes on along the minus strand of NC_133537.1, from coordinate 100,044,091 downwards.
AGAACTTTCTGTGAAATAGGCCTGACCCAAAAAATTCGTTATGACCTCGTAAAACGGGCGTAAAGGTCGGGTTTTCATTTTAGCTAAATGAAATGCACATTTTGTAATGTAAACTTTAAGTTTAGCCCAAAGAAGTGACATAGGACTCAAAATGAGATATAATCTCAACATTTTATGACATCCTAACCTTAGGTAAACAAGCCCATTGCTTTGACTTGGGATTTGACGGTTTTTAGAAAATGAAGACGGTTTTTGACCCGGACTCCAAATGTACTCTAATTACTGTCAAAACAACCGTATCGGCGCGTAGATGACAACTAAGAGGTAGAAATAAATGTTTGAGCGATCACTTGACGATAAACTTACGAACTGTCACAAATCGTTCCGCGTACAAAACATGCGACCCAATCATCACCGGGTGTTTGGGGGAGGTGCAGAAACGAGGTGTCTACAGAGCCCCCACTTTGACTGAGGCTTGGACAAGGCGAAAGTCAAAGTATAGCCACCAGGTCAATCGAAGATTACAACATGACGACTATGGCGACGCGAGGCGATTCAAGGGGTCTGAACCAAGGACCTGTCGTCGGGAACATTTTAGAGTCTGTCGACTATCGGGGAGGGTCGCTTAAAGTCCATTAGACTACGTATGGAAGCTCGCCAGCCATAAGAAGAGACCATACCTGAGATACCCCCTGGTGAAACGAAACTGAAGACGCTTCGGCAAAACTCTTTCGTCTGAAGATAACTTGGTGTCTGATGGCATTAGGGGTCACAGGGATTATGAAGAAACTTCTTAATACTTCTGAAGGCTAACTCTGAAGGATATCTCTCTCTAAAGGGAAGGCTGAAGGATAATTCTCTCTAAAGGGAAGGCTGAAGGATAATTCTCTCTAAAGCGAAGGACTGAAGGGATAGTTCTCTCGAAAGGGAAGGTTGAAAGGATAATTCTCTCTTAAGGGAAGGCTGAAAGGATAATTCTCTCTAAAGGGAAGGACTGAAGGGATAGTTCTCTCTAAAGGGAAGGTTGAAAGGATAATTCTCTCTAAAGGGAAGGCTGAAAGGGGACTTAACTGAAAAGGGGTTATTTGAAGGTTACCTGAATATAGGAAGGTTATCTGAAAGATATGAAGGTAAGTTTCTGAAAGATCTGAAGGGTTTATCCTGAAAAAAGGGTTACCCTGAAAGATATGAAGGTTTATCCTGAAAAGGGTTACCTAAAGATATGAAGGATCACCTGGGGGTATCTTCCTCTCTCTATCCTCAAGCAAACTCTCACTGGGGAATAAAACGATGATTTTGGGGAATCTGCATGTTTCTGTCCTCAAGCAAAATCTCGTTGGGTGATTACTCTAGGGAATCTGCATGTTTCTGTCCTCAAGCAAACTCTCGTTGGGTGATTACTCTAGGGAATCTGCATGTTTCTGTCCTCAAGCAAACTCTCATTGGGGGAACAGAATAGAGGTGTGTCGAAACACCTGTCAAAGAGTATTCGCTCGTTATGGCAAGCGAGGTCTTGATAAAGTACTGCTTCTGATACTTACCTGCATGGTTAGTAGCCACACAAGAATGCAATCTAATATATGCACGTAAGCAATTATCACATGGACCTCGAATGAGGGAACACATAGGTTTTCAAAAGTCCGTTCTTTTTAAAAGTTGTTTAAAACTTGTTCAGAGAAGTTTGTCGTTTGTAATGCAATATGCATATTCAATGGGCTTTAGACACGTGACTGACGCGACGTAGACCTTATGCGAACGTGAAATATGGACTTAGGTTGGACTGACGCGACACAGGGATAACTCTGACAGACTTTGTTTAAGTATGCGCAACCCCTAGCCAAGTGTGGGTGACAACGCGTATCAGTTCCAAAGGTATAAGAATTGCAAGAATGATGAAGGCATATAAAGGCAAGGCATGAGCCATGGATCATCTGTCTACTAGGACTTCTTTCACCACCGTTTGTTGTAAAAGAGACCCCTCTTGAGGCACGATGACTTGGAGAATCGATCTAAGACCTTTGTCATTGTCCGGACCGAGTACTAGCTAGACTTAGAGGAATAAATGAAGGGTGGAATCTTGGAAGAGAAGCCCCCAGGATGAGAAGATGACTCTGGACTTTGGTAAAAAAGAGGCTGGTCGACAATAAGGAGCCCCCAGTATAGAGGTGTTGGTTGTGGAAGGGATGTTAATTGAGGCTGGAAGGTTGAAATAGAGGTTGAAAGTTGATGATTGAGGTGGTTGATAATTGAGATTGAAAGTTGGAAGTGGGGATGGTTGTGTCTTTGAGGACTGCCTACGTATTCACGTGAAGTGAAATCAAACCAGATCTTAGTTCTGAGGTTTGGTTAATTTTGTTTGGGTGTTGTGGTTGCATCCTTCTTGTGTAAGAAATGACTGCCTACCTATCCACGAGAAGAGGTGAAATCAAACCATGCTCGTAGTTCAAATGTGTGCCTAAGCTATGTTGTTAGGACCTTAAAGTGCGGGGGTCACAAGGGTAATATTCCTTTGGGGACTTGAATAATTGATTTGAGATAACTCCCTCTAACCATAGACCAAAGAGGTATAATTAATTTTGTAAAAATTTCCTTGTCATGTGAGCACATTTAGTGGACCCTAAGGATGATATGGGTATGTCCCATTCTAGCTAGCAAAGTATTTGAAGACTCCGTGTATGGGTCAAGGTGAAACTGGATTGGATATTTGGAATGTGGAGCTTGGACATAAGAGGCTTTGATGAACAAATCTCTGAAGCTTGATTTTGTGGAGTTAAGGCTTGATGGGATTGTGGCTTGTAATGTGGCTTGGAAATGGAGTCTCTTGGCTTGATGTAGCCTGAGCACATAAAGGTGGGTTAAATGACGTGGGATTAAGTTTCCATATCTTGGCCCTAAAGGATGGGTATATTTGACAAAATTTAGAGGATTCTCAAAATTCCTAACTATCTCCCCGTAACGGTCTCGAGAAGGACTTAGGGTGTGTGATGTGTGAAAGGCTTAGTGGGGTGCTAGCCGACCATCTTGATTGATGTCTTGGTTCTATATAGACTTCAGTAGTATTCCGTTTAGTATTTGATTTCAGACATGATCTTGATTCAGACTCAGATTCATGGTCTAGGGTATATCTTGGATTTCTGCTTAGATTTTTGATCGGGTTTTGAAGGATAACGTTGTCTTTGGATATTGACTTGACTTTCTTTATGGAGCCTTCTCCTTTTGTCTCTTTTATCTTGGGCTATAGGCATAACTACGGCTTCGGATATTGATCTTGGGTATTTCTCTTGATTGAGCCTTTTGTCTTTCACCATGGCTCGTATCGTCTTGGATGAACTTGGGTCAGACTAGCACCTTTAGTGTGCAACGGGTTGGTCTTTTGTAACACGGGTTGTTTATTGTGGGGAATGGGCTTGACTTCCGTCATGGGTTGTTAACAAGGGAGATGGTCTAGATTCGTCTTAGAATCTTTTGAGATATGCTCGTCCTAGACTAGGGTTATATTGTGGTTTCTATTGCCAGACATGGGATAGGTAAGAAAGAATACGGAGTTTCAGGTCCTCTACAACTTGGAATGGAACATCATCTAAGTGCACTCACATTGACTGTCATGTGTTGTTGTTGTCATTTTAAAAAAAAATGTCTCAAACCAATTCTTGTTGTCACAGGAAAAGGGTAAAGGAAGAGATATGATAAAATATGTGGATTGAGAATTGTATACTTTTATTGAAATGAATAATGAATGTATTTAACATAGACTCGAGAAGACATGTGACTTGTGGGACAGTCCCCAGGTTGTCACTAGGAATAGGAATTGACACGAAGAAAGACACTAGAACAAATATGGGATAGAAAGACTAAAACTCGGACTCGGACTCGGACTTTGACGCGATCATAGATCTAGACTCGTAATCATCGGCCCATGCTTGAACATTTTCTCTTCTAGCAATTGGCTTCGACATCCGGCTTTGAGCATCCACCCATTTGAGCACCTCATCCTCATCATTGGGAACACTGAAAGGATAATAGTCAATAAAAGTTTCCTGATAAGTTGCATATCCATGAGGATCGCTTAAGCTACCTTGTGGGTTAAAGGTTGAGAGGGACAACCTCCCATTTTCGATCATATCCTGAATGACGTTTCTTAATTTGTAACATTTCTCTGTATCATGCCCTTTGCCTCTATGGTATTCGCAGTATGAGTTCTCGTCCCAGAACTTGGATTTCCTTTCTGGTTCGGGTGTAGGTCCTATAGGCTTCAACATTCGTTGTTCCATGAGTCTCTGAAAGGCATTGGCGTATCCAATACCAATGTTGGTAAATTTCCTAGGGGGTGTGCCCTTATTTTCGGAAGCCTTTAGAGAGTTGTTAGGTTCCTTTGACGAAGGAGCCATGAGGATGCCTTTATTGATTTTGATTCCTGGATGAGAAGAACTAAGAATAGATTGTCCATTTGTTGCTTTCTCCTCAGGACTGTCAAGTTGAGGGTTTGTCTGGCCACTTTTAATCTTGAGAGGTTGGGCATCAAGTTTCTTACCCATTTCAGCAAACTGGTTCTCTATCCTGGAAAGCCTAGAGTTTAGGCTATCAATAGCTCCCTCTAACTTGGAAAATTTATTGTTGAAGGCAGTGGAAAGCATGAGCATTCCATTTTGGATATCTTCATCTTCGAGGACATTGATTTCTTCATCATCACGAGGACTGAGCAGATGAGAACAGTCTAGAGATGATTCTTCGTCATGTTTAATGATATTAGACCCATGAGGTTCTATTTTCTTATATTGCTTTGCGGAAGGTGGCACAGGAAGCTTGCCATCTTCGATCATATCCTGAATAATATGCTTTAGACAAAAGCATTCCTCTGTATCGTGTCCCCTACTTTGATGGTACTGACAATACGAATCGCCCTTCCATCTAGGGAAAATCTTTTCAGGGTCTGGGGTTGGACCGATTGGATGAAGTTTTCCCTGGGAAACCAGTCTTCGTAGAGCTACTTCATATGTGGTTCCGAGGTCATGTAATTCCTTATGAGCTCGTCCCGGCCTTCTGGGTGGATTTTCCAAGAGGTTAACTCCCTTGTCTTCATTGGCCTTCTTAGATGGGTTAGTTGTGTTGAAGCTATGCCCTGGCCTTGGGGTATGAGAAGATGGTAAAGGTTTCATCATATCTATCTTGTTTTCCATATTAATGACACGAGCGCTCAAGTCTTCGATGGTGGCTTGAAGCTTAATGATTACAGCACTTAGTCCCTCGACTTGGACAGATAAACGTTCTTGAACACTTTCAATGGAAACTGCAGAATTCCTACCGAGAAGAAAATGATACGCATTACAACTTGATTTGACATGGGATCACGCATACTAAGGCAACAAACAGAGGATACATGACGAGACGAGATGACTAGACTCTTGACTTGTGAATCTAGGAAATGTCGTGAATGACTTCTCGTTTTTAAATTCACGGTGCTTGACCTTGACCTTTAGACTCGAGTGTTAACTTTGACGGAGTGACCCTAATATGATTGACTTTATTGACGGAATTGACGACACATGTTGATTCTGGACTCGAGGTTTGCTTATAGGTGTTAAGAAGACTGTTGTAGTTTAGACTCAAATACGAGGCCCATTGAGACTCGTGTGTTGAGCCTCGAAACGTGTGACTCGATGTGTCGAAAATGATTAGATCCTAACTGAATTAGGGTAGGGAGTCCAAAATGACGGCGTGACGCCTTAGGACTTGACTTGAATTTGAAAAGACCCAAAATGTAAAGGAAGACGAGTTTATGATTTGACAGAGTTTCGACAAGGACATAGTCGGTTTGAATTTCGACTCTAACTTAGCCCAATTGAATTTACACATTTACATTTACACGGTTTGGAAATATCTTGATTAAAACGTTTTTTTTTTCTTTTTTTTTTCGGACCTTTTTGTTTTTTTTGTTGTTGTTGTTTTATATTTAGTTTTGAAATGGGTTTTAGGCCCGAAGTTTGACTCGACATGTGGACAGAGTTTACGCTTATTTTGCGCTATTTTGAAGATGTTTACATTTTGAAAAGGATTTTATTTTACAAAATTTCGTCATGGTTTCGTTTACAAAATGGTGATCACGTATTTATACAAACATATATACAGGCATTATAACGGTATGCTGAGTGCATTTAAAAGGGTTTTGGTTTTAAGGGTGGGTTGCCATACCAAACGATCAAACCCGAAGTCTGTGGAGAGGCTCGTACCAAACAAGAGTAAGGCCGATTCCTAATCCATTTCCTCAAGTAGTAAAGGCCCTTGATACAAACAAGAGTAAGCATTATGGTATGGATGACGTCAATCGCTATCCATCCTTAGGCCCAAATAAGAATTAGGACCGTTTAGACGGGACGATTGGTCGAATGGGTTGGGTTGGGCCTGGGAAGGCCGAATAAAACGGTCTAGGAAGACCGAGTTATGAAAACCGACAATTGTCTTGTACAAACTATTCCCTAACCTTGTTCAAGTTTCACCCTTAGCTACACGTAAGTGTATTATCCCCAGCGGAGTCGCCAAACTGTGGACAATGGGCCCACGGGGGCGCTTGGAAAACAAGCGTTTGCATTTGTGGAGTCGCCACCAATTTTTATGGGAAATTGGAACCGTTCGAGTACCTCGTGTCATGTCAAGACACAAAGTAATGACATGAACACTAAGCAATCGTTACCCTTAGCATTCTATGTCTAGAATAACTCTCGTGGATGCCAATGAACACGGGTGTTCACGGAGATCTGGAGTAAGGGGTGAGGGTACGTATTAGGAAGCTGTTTTGATCGAACACCTAATCCCGCTCACCTCGATAGCGGCCTCTACTAATGATTAGGGAAGTTATTCGTACTCGATATATCGTCGATTGTATGCATGCAATGCAACATCCAAGTTTTAATCCTAACATGTGAAAATTAACTAAGTCGGTTGACAATTAATTTAGCAAACAATTGGGTCGAAGTTGAATTTAAGGTTGATTTACATGTGAAAACATACAAATGCGATAAGAAATAATGATAAATACAATAAAGAAAATTACAACAAAAATTGCAATAATTACAAAGGATTAGGCGATTTATGTCGAAAATACCTTTAAAACGGATAATTTGAGAAAAAAGAACAGAAGAAAGAATTACGACAAAACAGAAAGCGATAATACGAATAATAGTCAATTAAACGTAGACTAATTAAACTAGGTCAAGGCAAACACGGAGTTCAGAGACAGAATTCAACCCGGAACAGGCGCAGCAGAGCTGCGTCCTTTGGAATAGGCGCAGCAGAGCTGCGTCCTTTGGAATAGGCGCAGCAGTTGCTATGTCTGTTCCTGGCCTGAATTCTGGCTGTGAAGCCGGAATTGCGTGTTGTTAATATTCATTGATGAATTTAATGATCGATTAAAATTATTTACTCGGATGGAAGTGATTAATAGGGTTATTTACATATGAATGGGTCATAGAAATAGCAAAACATGGATGAAACGAATGCAAACGAATTAAGATGGATTAATTACAGGAGTGAAAGATATTAACAAACGAAACAAATTAAATCAATTAATTAAGTTAAACACGATGGATTAATGACGAATATGTGATGAATACGACAAAAGACAGATGAAAACTATATCAAAGACGAATTCCAGAAACTCAATATTGATGAATTGAATCTCTACAACCCGGAATGAATTTAATGACGAAAACCCGCAAATATTGGATTATAAGGGATTTAGGTCGGATTTGTGATGATTAAAACATGTTAATGATGATGATTAATGATATACATGTGAATTATATGCTATCGCGATGAAGAATTAACAAACAAACGAAGCAAGTAAAAGAATTTTGACGAATAACAGAGGACGAACGAAGAAGAAAGGAAGCAGGAACTGCGGCAGCCTCACGAAGAGGCGCAGCAGGAACTGCGCTCCTTCTAAGAGGCGCAGCAGTTGCTGCGTCCTTTCTCGACAGTTATCTACTGGAAATCCGTAAAAAGAGGTTTTAAAGCACGGTTTAGAAATCGGTTTTAATGAGGTATTTTCGGCATAAATCTTGCAATTGATGATACAATAATTAAAATAGAATGAATAAAAGAGAGATTATACACCCTTAGACTTACATGTTGACGAAACGAGAAGTACTAAGATATCGATTAGTGATGCTGGACGCGAATGCAAAGAAAGTGCCCTCGTAAGAGGAAAACGATTAGATTAATTAAGTTGATTGATGTGTAGTTGGTCAAATTGGTCGGTCATGCAAACGAGGCCGGTACTCAGAAGGATCCGAGCTTACGTGGTCAAATGTTCAAGCACGTAGACGCCAAAAAGTAAGAACAAAGGTCTAGAATGCAAAGGGAGAAGAGAAGGGCGGACACTCGCGTGAGAAATATGAGTAGCGAAGGCTCCTATTTATACTAATCACACGACGGAATTATGGTAAGACTAGGATACGGAAGGAAAGATCCGGAAACAACCGACTTAGGTTAAACGCGGAAACTTGGACAAAAAGAAAACCTTGAGGAAAAGGCGCAGCAGAGCTGCGTCCCTTGGAAGAGGCGCAGCACTTGCTGCGTCCTTTCCTCAGTGGGTTCCTCCTGCGCAAGAAAGCGCGTTTGACAGCCTGTCGTATTTTAGGCATAACTTTCTCTACAAGACTCGGAATAAGGTGATTTCGGTGGAGTTGGAAAGCTAAAAGAAAGATATAAAACTTTCTGTGAAATAGGCCTGACCCAAAAAACTCGTTATGACCTCGTAAAACGGGCCTAAAGGTCGGGTTGTCATTTTAGCTAAATGAAATGCACATTTTGTAATGTAAACTTTAAGTTTAGCCCAAAGAAGTGACATGGGACTCAAAATGAGATATAATCTCAACATTTTATGACATCCTAACCTTAGGTAGACAAGCCCATTGCTTTGACTCGGGATTTGACGGTTTTTAGAAAATGAAGACGGTTTTTGACCCGGACTCCAAATGTACTCTAATTACTGTCAAAACGACCGTATCGGCGCGTAGATGACAACTAAGAGGTAGACATAAATGTTTGAGCGATCACTTGACGATAAACTTACGAACTGTCACAAATCGTTCCGCGTACCAAACATGCAGCCCAATCATCACCGGGTGTTTGGGGGAGGTGCAAAAACGAGGTGTCTACAAAAATGCAAGACTATCAATCATTGCATTTTTGCCCATCTCCTATCCTTTCAATTAGGCTTGTAAGAGATAAACCAACTCGAGCCTCGTTAGACCATGCATAGAGTTGAATGGGAGGAGACTAAGTCGACTTGTTGGTGTTGTACAATCTAGATGATTCGGCTCCAGGACCTAAATCTTCCTAGGGATTGTAAGATATACAATAACTCGATCCCATCACAATAATAAGTGCTTGCTTCTAATTGAGAACATGCTTGTATGATCTACTCCCATGAATCCCCCATGAACCCATGACATCCTAACATCTTTATTAATTGTTTACATCTCTTAATTTATCGCTCGTTTTAATTTGTTGTTTCTATTAGTTTAGACCCACTAACTCAAACCCAAATTAAGTGTGACACTAGTATAAATTGAGGTAGATAGATTTAGAACCCAAAGCACACCGTCCCGTGGATCAACCTCGACTTAACTACTAACTAGTTGTTTGTTGAGAAATATAAATGTGTTTGATTGGGCGTGTGACGACAACGCTCCATCATACTTACAAGGTTCAATGACTTTGCATAAGGGAACACTTCAATCAAAACCTTTGTGATGGGTGGCCTAATTATAATTTTGGCCAATGAGCTTTGCACCGGGTTCAACTTTGATGGAAGCTATGAAAAGCTCAAGGGAAGCAACTTGATAGATGAGGATGTTATCTTCAACCACCATCGTTGGTGTAGATACAATGAGGCCGAAAGTGTAGAGTGGTTCACCAAGGGTTGCACATCACTTATTCTGAAGGGGTGGAACATACCACCCACCAAGCCCGGTTTGAGCCGGTATTCTCCAAGGCCAAGCTACCTCCTCCCCATTAAGATCCATGACAAACCACCACCAAGAGAAGAAGCACCTCATCGACCTCGCGAGTTGCCGGAATGGGGTGCCGCACCACCATCTTATGTACCCATTCCACCTACCCAACACAACATGTACCATTAACTCCTCAAGATCAGAGAGCTCCATCCATGAGTGAGTTGATGAAGCTCATACAAAATGTTGATCTGCGAGTGCACAATGGGAGGGTTGACAACTACTTGGCCCAATACCCCTCTTACTATAACATCGCTCAACAAGGGTACATCAACCCTAGAGGCCCTCATCCATCTTGGGATCAACAATATCTCTTGTTCCCTAACTATGGAATCCAAGGAGGGAACTTTGGCAACCAAAGTGGGGGATTCTTTTGTAATACCACAGTTTTTCCTAAGTCTGCTCTTCGGCTGAATATGGCTTACTCGGTCGAGTAAGTGTGTCGTGTGTTTCTGGACAACTATCTGCCCATGAATACTCGGTCGAGTATGGGAATACTCGACCGAGTAGAGGATACTCGGCCGAGTATACTCTATACTCGACCGAGTAACCGGTCTGACGGGTGTTATTTCCGCGGTTTTGATTAAATGATTAGAGATTATATATAAGTCGATTGTCAGTTTCTAAAATCTTTTCCTCCAAAACATAAACTACGTTTCATTCTCCTCTAATCATCTTCATCAATTCCAAGACAAAGGTCGTCGATTGTGGGTTCTAGCATCTTATTCCATGTCAATCGCCGTAGTAAGTGTCTTATCCTTGTTGATTTATTGTTGTTCTTATAACTTAACAAACCTTAATTTGGGTTAAGTTGGGGGTTTAGGGTTTGGTCATCATATGTGTGTTGATTGTTGATTATCATTGTTGTAGGTGACGATGTGGTATTCGTTATGCATTTGTATGATTGATTGCAGCGTAACAGATTGCGAAAAGGTAGGGTTTCCCTACTCAGTTTTACGGTTTAATTGAATTGAGATTTATGTGGTAATTGTTGTACGATTGATATTGTGATCATCTGATGGTGTTGGTGTTGGTGTTGTGATGATTGTGGTGAAGTCACTTGCGGGAGTGGCTTCACACCCTAGTTCGCCCTCCGTGGAACCCGCCACGGGAGGGGATGTGTACATTAAGGGACAGGGTTATTGCTCGTTGATGAGCGGGACCTTGGTGGGTGTGGCCGCGGTCCCCCACCGGCTTGTGATTGGGAGTTGGAGTTATTGCTCGTTGATGAGCGGGACCTTGGTGGGTGTGGTTGCGGTCCCCCACCGGCGTGTCATTGGGAGTTGGAGTTGGCTGATGAGCAGTGATTATCTTTCGTACTTGTCTTGCTTTGATTATTCAGTAACTGACCCCGTTGTTGTTTTGTAAAATATGTGGTGATCCATTCAGGGATGGTGAGCAGATTGTGACAGGTGATGATGAGTATTAGCTATGGGGACAAGATGGGGATTCTTCACTCGAGTCTAGCTTCCGCTGTCATGAGATTTATCTTTTAGTTTCAGTTGTTGAACATTAGTAATCTTTATTTCTGTTTTGGTTTATGGAACATATAATCATTAACTATTTATACTTTAATAAATGTTGTTTTGGAATGGTAACTATGATATACTAACTTCGGGCAACCGAGATGGTAACAGTCTCTCATGCTAGGGTAGTCCTTGGTTAGGTACCTTGGTATGAGGGGGTGTTACATAGTGGTATCTGAGCGACGATTCTAGAACCTAAAACAAATGAACCTAATGAACATAGGGAGTCTAAATAAAATGAACCCGAGGAGAGTTGTTTGGAGCTACTGCAAAGACTTAGGAGACGTCCCGAAGTCACATTAAGGCCCTTACGATCTCGAGCAGGTCACATGGGGGAGTCTTGGGAATCGTTATGTGTTTCAGGTCATGTGTGTGGTACTTGTAGCTATGAAACTTGTATAGTTGTTGGATGAAGTGAAAGGATTTGACCATGGTGGTATATGATAAAGGAATTGTGAAGTTGTGTGTGACAGATCCTGAAGCATTTTATGTGGTTACTGCTTGGCTTTTGGAACAGGTAGTGGAGTGTCATATATATATATGGAAAATCATGTTTAAGTATGTTAACGAAATGTGAAATTGGAGTATATGTAATGTGAGGTGGGATGTGTCTATATGATCATGATGGTGTTAATGTTTGGTTTGTTGGTAGTAGCATGTGATTACGGTCATGCGTCTATATACATGAATGTTGTATTTAATTTTTATGCGGGTATGATAAAATTTCACATATGTACTGTTTTTTTAGAAGTATTGAGTTGTTATTGTTGCTTTATTCATGTTTGAGTTGTTTTGTTAAAAAAATTGATTGTATGAAAACCGATTATGGAAGGGTTGTCTTAAAACTTTCATAAGTCGAGTTCTAGAAATGATATTGTTGTGATTCCAATTGGAGATGATATCTTGTCCTATTACGATTCTAACGATAGGTCACACGCCCAAAATGACCAAGTAACAAGTTAGATATGACTGTTGTACGAAAATTGAACGTTGCTGAGAACTGAGTTGGTACTCGACCGAGTAAGGTAATACTCGACCGAGTAAAGGCTACTCGGTCGAGTATTCCCAATAATCGACCAATTAATCCTTCTGTGACAATTGGGTCAGCTTCTAGAGTCGAAAACTCGGCCGAGTAATATTGTTACTCGACCGAGTATCCTGTACTCGACCGAGTACCTCAGTGGGCGGTCATTTTGATTCTGTGGCTATGTTCTTACATTTGTTGTGAGTCGTGGGGTATGTGCACACGTATGATTTGGGTCTTAAAGCATTCTTTATGTATGTGATGGTCTTGATACGTAAGTTACCAGCTACTATGATGTGGAGAATGCCGGCTGATGAAGGATATGTGTTGGGTAGAGAGGACATGAGTATACGAGATTGTGATGGATAGTGGAAAGAATAAGTGAACTTGACGAGTTGTTGAGATGAGGAGCACATTTTTTGAGCTATGGTGAGTGAATTAGTCGTTGACTTAAGTGGTGTAGTGATGATTATATATGGTCAAGTGAAGATAGAGCAGTAATGTAAATTCGAGGAAAGTTAGAAACAAAAGTTGAAATGAGGGATGTGAAAATTATGGTAAATTGGGATATATACTGATTTCTGGAGAGAGATGATTATGACGATGTTGGGTAAGGAGATGAAAATGGTCTCTAGAGAGCTTAGATCGAGGTATGTCGCAATAAGGATTTGTAGATAGTAGTTGTTATGGAGATTTATATTACTAGAAAGTGAGCCTAGTGTATAATCATTTGGGAGGTCACGGGATGAAGTGAAACTTGGTTATCTAGGACTATTAGAAGAAGATGTAATGAATTAAGGAGAAATCATTGAGTGGGTGGATCTATCGGTGGAGAGTATGAGTGAAAAGTGTGATGAAAAGGATTGTTGATAAGAAATGAATGAGAAATAATGACATAGGCTAATAGAAATTGATTTTTGGAAGTAATGGAAAGAGAAGGATGATGGTAAGTTGATTGAACGTTAACAAGAATTAGGGGACATGAAAGTCAGGCAACATGGAATTGTGTGATGCTACCATGAGGGCATGAGTTAGAGGAGTATATATATAAATTACCGGACGACTTGTCAGACCTGAGTTTGAGGATTTAAAGGAGTGGGAAGTTGGAAGAGTGTTTGTACGGTACGAGGCTATGGTGGTGAGGTGGATGATTATATAATCAAGGATAAAGGTTGGATAGTTATTGAGGTAAATTTTGTTGATGGATTTAATATTCGTTATTTGGGGTGATAACCAGGAAAGGAAAAGAATTGTTATATTTAAAGGTGATGGTAAGAGAGTAGTTACATGAAAGATGGTGGTGTCGTAGTGTTGTCACTAGTGGTTAAGAATGATGTTAAATAGGGAAGTTAGCTGTTCTAAAGAGATTGATTTTGTGGAGACTGATTGTTATGTAAGGTTGTGCGGGAGTATAAGATATGGATATAAGAGGTGATAACATACGTAATCAGGCTTGGATAGATAGATTTAATTATGGGTCTATGATGTGTGTAAGTGATTGTGTGAGGTTCTGACCTCATGAGTAGTAGTATGGTATGATGTTCATAAAGTTGTTATCTAATTATTCTGTGTAATATGTTGTGTTTTGGTGATTTAATAAGGCGGTATTAAGAAAGTTTTCTTTTATCAAGGGAGTTGTGCTGAGTCAGTATTTAGGGGATTGTAAAAATTGCGATGACTATCAATATGGTTGTTGTGCCTCGAGAGGCGATCCGGGCACAGTTATATAGATTGTTGTTTATTTACTAATGAGACTAACTTTCGAAAGTATATATCAATTACTTAGATTGTTGTTTGTTTGCTGTTGTTTGCTGTCAGTGTCGGTCTGGGCATATAGTGTGTCGTTTTGTTTATTAATGTTTCTGATGTTGGAGCTTGTGTCCTCCACAAATTAGTGTGATAACATTTGTAAATCTCTTACAGGTTCACAAGGGTATACTTCGTATTTTAATCAGTTGATTAACGATTACCTAATAACGGTTGGCTTGCTAGAAAGTTTGACGTTATTATCATACAGATGACGGTGATCAACTGGTCCCTAAAGGTCACACCTATAGGATGTCTTTGAGAGATGTGGTTATGGAAATGTAATCACATTGATGCCTTATATGACTTAACAGTTAGTCAATGTGTTGATGAGACAATTATTTAATGAAGATTAAATAATATTAGTTGTGACGAATTAACTGTCAATTCGTAAATTGAATATAATAAGTTATATTTAGTTAAATGTATGTAATGTTAGCTTGGACGAATTAATATGTTAATTCGTAATTAAATGTAATCGGTTATATTTAATATCAACAAGATGAATGTGTCATAGTGGTAATAGTGAGGGTACTCAAACCAAGAGGTTATGGGTTCGATCCTCACTAGATGACAATTTATATTTAACACATTTATACATTTTTGCCAAAACCGAAAATAAGGAGATATTACTCCTTATTAATTTCGGTTAGATGGGCCGAATTGAGGAGAAAAAAATATCTCCCTCTTCCACCCTAATTTCGGTGACAATAAGAGGAGAGTAGGGTTTTTTTCTTAACCGAATTTATTTTCCCATTCTTGCCTCCATCTCATCAGAAGAAAAACACAAAAAACCTAAAAATTAAATAGTTAATTTTTGGATCGATTCTAGTATAATCAAAGGGCATTTCTCATATCGCCTTGGGTGCAACTGATAGGCGAATATCAACTCTGATATTATTCTTAGGCCATTTTTGATAGGACCGAAGGTTATTTCTTAATCCTTTACAATTTTGTTTATGCAATTTATTTTATGACTAGTTTCATCATTATAAATTTCGTTTTAATCCTTAAAATTAAGGGGATGTATACAGATAAATCCCACAAGTGGTATCAAAGCCAAGGCCACGAATTTTATTTTGATTTATTTCATAAAATTGTATGTAAAGAATACAAGGTTTTTCTAAAAAAAGGGGATTTTGGCTGTTTTTTTTTTTGCCGAGAGGTATTTTTTTTCGGTCTGTTTTCCGTTTTTTTTCTTTTGTTTGATGATTTATTTCCATTTTTATTTTTCATATTGTTGTTTTAATCAGTTAAAATTATCATATGAAGAATTGGTAGATTTTGATTTAATGTAGATTAAGTTAAAATGCAAATAGAATCGTCATGTTGATGATATAAAAATTGTTTTTGCTATATAGTTTTTGGCATATACAGTTAATCTTGTTTCATTAATTCATATGCTAATCATGTTCTAAATAGCAACTTTAAACGATTTTCTTCATCGATTTTGTTTTAGGGCATTTTTGCCGCAAAAGAAAAAAAAAGAGGCATTAGGGTTCTTGTTTTTTTTAGCCATAAAATTTTTTTTCCCTTGTTTCTACTACTGTTCACGGCAGAACATAAAAATAAAAAATAAAATAAAATATTATTCGGTTTTTGCTGAAAAACCGAGATAAGTTTATGGGCTGATTCGGTTTTTTTACAGTTACCGTATGAAAAGAAGGAATTTTTTTTTATTTTCTGTTTTTTTTTTCCAGCCGTGCTGAAATTGAAAAAAATAAAAAAAATTTGATGTTTCTTTTTTAGTTTTGCCGAGACAATTAAAAAAAGGGGGTTTTTAATTTTGTTTTGTTTTGGCAAATTAATTATTGTGAAGCGGTTCATAATTAATAGATACCTAATTATTTTAAAGCAGTTTAAAATATTGATGGATTAAATTCATATTACAAGCTTAATATGAATTAAGTTTGAAATTAATGTGATTAATTGAGGAATTGTCACTTAATTTGTTAATTTAAATAGGTGGTTTGGATAAATTAATCAACATAATTAAGGAATTGTGTCATGTATGTTTAATTTATTTTTAGTTGATGCATTTTATTTTTGTTGAATGAATCGTTGAATGAATTTATTTACGTATTTTTTTTGCAATCGGTTGTAATTTGTAATACTTAGTGTGGCCTTAGTCAAATTATGTTTTCGTAATGAAGGAAACATAATTTTTATGTAATTATGAGATCTCGAATCTCCTTTATTTTTCCTTTAGTTTTGGGTTTTGAAATTAGAATGTAATAAATAGGTTTATTATGTAAATTTATTTATTGTAATTTTCGAAGAAGACTAAAGATGAAGATTGGAGCTCACTCCCGCTACATGGATCAAGATGGAACATTGAGACAAGCATCTCGGGTCCAAGGATGGATTCCAAATTTGTATTTAATGTTCATTTTGATAGGATAGGCCACACTAGGACTTTTTATTGTTTTTACATTTTTTATTCCTATTGCTTTTCATTCA
Source organism: Silene latifolia (assembly GCF_048544455.1). Taxonomy (NCBI): domain Eukaryota; kingdom Viridiplantae; phylum Streptophyta; class Magnoliopsida; order Caryophyllales; family Caryophyllaceae; genus Silene; species Silene latifolia. The sequence continues at coordinate 100,027,262 of NC_133537.1, read as the reverse complement.
CATGATAGTTTATGCATCATATTCCGCCTAAAACCAAACCACCTACTAAAATGCATGAAAATTGACACATATAGGTTGTATGTTAGTTTTCATAGACATACAGATGTCACATGTTTATTAAGCCATCATCTTAGTTTAATCATTCACGCATGCTAGATATTAGTTCACTTAAAATGAATTAAAATAAAGTTGATGGGATCTTCCTCTAAAACGGAAATTGAGATTAGTCTTTATAAGGGCAAACAACTATGAATCCCTTCTTCGTCGGTAGGCATAATATGACCCCTTCTACGTTGGGTAAGTAGTTTGTGTTGACTTAGTTTATCTCAACATTATAGTCCGAAGAGTTTCTCGTGATTATGATGGACTAAAGATAGAATTTACAAATTTATCGACCAAGAATTCTAACAAAGAGAATAAGCGAAAAGGTTGGCTTATCAATTTACGATAATCGAGACTTGGGATCATTTATATAATTCTTGAGGAAGGTCAATTGTATAAATGTTTTGAGTCTTCGCGTTATGACATTAGATCATTATACTTAAATTAAAATCGATGCACATGCTTATTATTTATTCTTCTTTTCGCAGTGTAGAACACGTTTATTTTATCATTACAATAAAATGTCCGGAAATAACGCAATCCAAATGCCTAGTGCCACACTTGGACGCGAGTCCTGGCTGAAAATATTCATGGACCAAATGAATCGTTCACACGTCCCAAAAACGACGGGTCCAACTTTGTTGATTGGGAGGCAAAGACTACGGAATGCTTGCCATTGCGACGGTAAGCTCGGTGTACTTAACTGAGCCAATACCGGTAAACCCATGCCCCAATGCAGGAGTCAACGAGTCACTCGCTTATAGTGACTTCGTTATGGAAGCGGGTGCGATAAAGAACGTACTCATCTTTGCAATGGAAACCAATTTGCAGAGACGCTTCATTGCCCAAGGTGCGAACAAGATTTTCACCACGCTCACTAACGAGTTCTCAAAAGCACCGAGAATCGTTACATATGAGCATACCGTCGCTTCTTTGATGCGAACTCCGTAAGGGCCAACCAGTTAGCCCACACATTCTTCACATGATTGAGAATGTCGAGAAGCTGGGGGCACTTGATTGCAAAATCAGTGAGAGCATTGTCATTTACCGAATGCTTCATTCTCTTCATGATGGTTTTGCCCTTTTCAGGGCGAACTACTACATGAATGACTTGAAAAAGAGTCCTCATGAGCTACACTCCCTTCTCGTACAGACCGAGAAGGATATGAAATTGAGTGGGAGCATGAAGCAGGATGTTCTCATGATTTCCAACAAGGGTAAAGGTAAGGGCAAGGCTCATGGCGACCTAGCTGTAGGTAAGCCAAAGTTTAAAAAGCCAGGAAACGGTAAGAGTGGGCCCGGTGAGACTAGTGGCTCACAGGGCAAGGCAAAGAGCAAGGGCGGTGACATTGAGTGCCACCACTGTCACAAGACTAGACATTGGAGGAGGAACTATCCCGTCTACTGTGAGGACATCAAAGCAGGCCGCGTCGTTCCTGTTGGTATGTCATCTTATATTCATATGATTGAGATTAACCATGCAAGTTTCGGAACTTGGGTACTTGATACTGGTTGTAGTTCTCATCTGTGTAATCATTTTCAGGGCCTAAAGAACATCATACCTCTCGAAAAAGGTGATGTGGACCTGCGAGTCGGGAATGGAGCACGAGTTGCTGCTGTCTCAAAGGGAACATATGTAATCCAACTCCCTAGTGGTTTTGAGTTATTTTTAAATAACTGTTACTATGTACCCAGTTTGTCTAAGAACATTATTTCTGTTTTCGTACTTTCTAAAGACGGTTTTGCATTTTCAATAAAGGATAATAAATGTATTTTCTCTTTCAATGAAATGATTTATGGCAAAGCAGTTTCCATGAATGGAATTTACATCTTAGATCAAACCACGTAAGTATTACACATGAATAATAAGAAATTAAAGGTTGGTGACAAAGATCAAACCTATCTATGGCATTGTCGAATGGGACACATAAATGAGAAACGCGTAAAGAAACTCGTCGATAATGGGACTATTCCCGCATTTGATTTTTCTACATATAGCACGTGTGAATCATGTCTCATTGGCAAAATGACTCGAATTTCCTTCAAAAGTGTTGGAATGCGCGCTAGTGACCTATTAGGACTTATACATACTGATGTTTGTGGACCTATGTCAATTACCGCTAGAGATGGCTATAGATATTTTATCACTTTCACGGACGATTTGAGTAGATACAGATATGTCTACTTAATGAAGTATAAAAGTGAGTCCTTTGAGAAATTCAAGGAATACCAGAATAGGGTTGAGTACCAACTAGGTAGAAAGGTTAAAGTACTCCGTTCAGATCGGGGTGGCGAATATCTTTCAAATGAGTTTGATCAACACCTTAAAGACTGTGGAATCGTTCTACAGTTAACTCCACCTAGAACACCTCAATTAAATGGTGTGTCCGAACGGAGAAATCGAACCTTACTTGATATGGTTCGATCCATGATGAGTCACACGGTAGTGCCTGATTCATTATGGAGTTTTGCTCTTTTGTCAGATGCTCTTATACTTAACCGAAGTCCGATTAATGCTGTCGACAAGACTCCATATGAAATGTGGAAGGGAACGGTCCCTAACTTGTCCTTCATTCGGGTTTGGGGCTGCGAGGCTTATGTCAAGTGGAGACACAAGGATAAGCTCGGCCCGCGATCGGTTAAGACATACTTTATAGGTTATCCAAAAGGAACATTTGGTCATTACTTCTATTCGCCTACCGAACATCGAGTTTTTGTTGCGGCTAGTGCGACGTTCTTAGAGAAAGAACTTCTCGAGAACAAGACGAGTAATAGAACCTTCGAGCTGTCGGAGATTCCAGAACCAACAACCGAGGAACGGATGGAGGAAGTTGTTCCTCCAACTGATGACACGGTTAATATTCCCGAGGAACCTAGGAGGTCGGGTAGAGTCTCTCATCCTCCGGACAGATACATTGGTATGATCGAGGAGAATGACGTTTTACTCCTAGAGAGTAATGAACCCGCTACCTATAAAGGTGCTATGGCCTGTTCTGACTCAAAGCTATGGCTGGAAGCCATGCAATCCGAGATGGACTCCATGTATGAGAATGACGTATGGGATCTAGTTGATTTACCTAATAAGGTAAAACCTCTACGGTGCAAATGGCTTTACAAAATAAAGCGTTATGTAGACGCGCAACCAGATACCTATAAGGCACGACTAGTGGCAAAAGGTTTCACTCAAGTGCACGGATTGCATTATGATGAGATTTTTGCACCTGTAGTCATGCTACGTTCCATTCGGATAATCTTAGCAATTGCCGCTTTTCATGATTATGAAATTTGGCAAATGGATGTGAAAACCGCCTTCTTAAACGGTTATTTGGAGGAAGAGTTGTACATGGTGCAACCCGAAGGTTTCATAGATCCTGAACATCCTAAGAAACTATGCAAGCTTAAGCGCTCCATTTATGGACTTAAGCAAGCTTCTCGGAGTTGGAATCAGCATTTTAACCAGGTGATAAAAGAGTATGGTTTCACTCGATCGGTCGAAGAACAATGCTTATATATCAAGTCGAGTGGGAGCAAGATTGTATTCTTGATATTGTATGTCGATGACATACTCCTGATTGGGAATGACATTCCTCTCCTATCTTCGGTTAAAGAATGGTTGAAGAACCATTTACAGATGAAAGATCTGGGTGAGGCACAACGCATTTTGGTAATCCGTATCTACCAAGATAGATCACGATGGACGTTATCACTTAGTCAGGAGTCTTATTTGGATAAGATTCTTGAGAAGTTCAGCATGACCAACTCTAAGAAGGGGAACCTTCCAATGACGTCTGGGATGCAGTTGAGCAAGTCTCAGTCACCCACAACACCTGAAGGGATTGAGCGCATGAGTCGTGTTCCTTATGCATCTGCAATTGGATCAATCATGTATGCTATGATATGCACACGTCCAGACGTGGCATATGCATTGAGTATGACGAGTCGGTACCAAAAGAATCCAGGTGAAACACACTGGATAGCTGTTAAAAATATCCTCAAGTACCTACGGAGAACTAAGGATAGGGTATTGACTTATGGAGGCGATACTAAGCTATGCGCAATCGGTTATGAAGATGCTAGCTTCCAAACGGATCAAGATGATTCAAAATCTCAGTCCGGGTTCGTCTTCACTCTTAATGATGCTGCGGTCATCTGGAAGAGTTCCAAACAGAGTGTTGTAGCAGATTCTACTACTGAATCCGAGTACTATGCCGCTTCGGAAGCAGATAAGGAAGCGATATGGATGCGTCAATTCTTACAAGGACTTACGATAGTTCCTAGTTCGAATGACCCGATCACCATCTATTGTGACAATAGAGGTGCCATCTTCCAGGCTAAGGAGCATAAGTCTAGCAACAAATCTAGACATGTACATCAGAAAGCTCACCTGATCCGTGATCACGTGGAGCAAGAAGAGATAGTGATTGACAAGATTGCGACGGATGATAACATCGCGGACCCTCTCACTAAACCGTTGAATTTTGATATGCATGAAGGGCACGTTATTTCCATGGGAATTAAATGTGTTCCTGAGTTGTAGTAGTTGATTATGAATTTGATACATTATCTTTTTCATATTCTATTTATAACTTCATCGTTTTATTATAATATTTTGTTTTTCATGTGGATTGTACTGACAACTTTGAACGCCACAAAGTGAACTGAATTACATTATATTTTGTTTGGTCCGTAATCGCCTCCAAGAGCTGATAACTCTGGCTATTATATTGTGCAGTCGATTGATGGTGGGTTCAACGAGCCATAAGTCAAACTGTTGACTGATCGATCACAAATGCGAGATTATAACGATACCTCGTAGGACAAATTTTTGTGACAATGTAATGGAGTCCTAAATGTTTAAAAACATTCGGTGTCAGGTCGTCGATAGGACATCCATTGTGTTCCTAGAGTCGATTCTTTTGACTATCGACTGTCTCTTGAGATTAAGGCAGTTTTTGGGTGACTTTGGTTTCTTTCTCACGGTCTGCCGTAACTGGAGGCTAAGTAGATTTTTTCTGGGTCATTTCATACTGTGCTTACATTGGCAGGATTCGAGTTGAGGAAAATATTCAACCCTTATCAGGTATAGTTATTTCTTATGGCCACTCGAGGAGTTGTAACTGAAATGCATGGCCATGCTCGAATGATGATTCGTTTATCAGTTAAGTTACTCTCTAGTCGGGGAAACCACTCTTGATGATGATCGCTTGTAAAATACGACCTTTGCGAATACGGATTTTGCAAATTGTTTTACATTGAGTGGGAGAAATTTTAGGATATGAGAATCGGTTATCGCACATACACTTGTGAGGACAAGTGGGAGTTTGTTGGAGCTTGTGTCCTCCCCAAATTAGTGTGATAACATTTGTAAATCTCTTACAGGTTCACAAGGGTATACTTCGTATTTTAATCAGTTGATTAACGATTACATACTAACGGTTGGCTTGCTAGAAAGTTTGACGTTATTATCATACAGATGGCGGTGATCAACTGGTCCCTAAAGGTCACACCTATAGGATGTGTTTGAGAGATGTGGTTATGGAAATGTAATCACATTGATGCCATATATGACTAAACAGTTAGTCAATGTGTTTGATGCGTGTCATTTATATGATGTTTTACATCTCTTTTTACACGCATTTCAGAGCTCATTTGTGTACTATTTGCTGCATTTCTCCCTATTTCCGTCTACTTCCGTATTTTGTGCTTTATTGCAGAAATGTGAAGAATTCGACGGGAAATCAAGCCGAATCTGTCCCCGAGTAAGCTGCATTGCAAATGACGTAAAGGAGTTGCTTAAGGAACGAGCTTGGTGCGCAATCCAAGGCCCGAAAGACAAGTCCACGAGTTAAAAGAAGTCAAGTAGCAGCTTAGCCAGTCGACCGACCAACCTAGTCAGTCGATCGACCAGACTTCGATTCCAGACGAGATTTAGAAAGCCCGTGAAGTTTAGGTTTTAGAGAGGATTGTTGCGTTGGTTGCTATATAACGTAACAACAGCACATCGAATAAATCATCGAGTTTTTATCAGAGAACACATTAAGTTTCACATCACAATACATTAAGTTTTAGTTTTAGTTTGTTCGGATAATTAGGGTTTGCTATATCGATTCTTGCTTTGGAATTCTGCCTTGTTCCTAATCTTTCCTCTGAATTTTCGGTATTCATTCTGCCCTAATCCCGTTTATTGCTTTCTTTTGTTAGAATAGAATTGATAGTTAGTGTTCCCAAGCCAATTATCGTTTCTTCATCATTGCTATTTATTTTAAGTATGAATTCCGTAATTGTCATGAGTTTTATTGTTGTTTTTACCTTCGCCATGAGTAGCTAAATCTGTAGTGCTAGGATGTAGGCGATTTATGGCTAGGCGGCATTAGATTAGACACGGACTGAACCCGCGTGTCAGTCGATCGACTGATATTGTTGGTCGATCGACTGACCTTGTAAGGTTATCTTCGTTTTAATTGTTTTTAAACTTGTATTTAACAAATCAAATGCATGCGACCAGTTAGATACCTATTTTGTGACCGACCCATTTGACCGAAAGGTAGGGTAGGTTATGTGACCGTCAATTAACTCGACTAAACTGTGCTAAGATCGAAAGATAGGTATAGTTTGGACCATTAGTCACTTTTCAGGACGAAAGTTAGTATTAGTGACATTAGGGACCTATAGCGAGATCGAGAGATGCTATTTGTTAGGAGTGGACCGAGAGGACCTCTTATTTCCCGCCTTACCGTGCGTGCTTAATTCAGACCGACTTAGTTTGCCGCCGCCTAAGTCGTAATGACCCGACCATCCTAGTACCTTTCTTTTATCTGTTTAATCCACATCTTTAGTTTATTTTCTTCTTATTGTTATTAGTTATAGACCAATTCAACCAACCCCCATAATAGTTACCTTTGACTGATCATAGAACCACTAGAATTTACAACTGCCTCCTTGTGGTTCGACCCTGTTACCACTAGCCTAGGTTAGTCTTAATAGGAGATTATAAATTTTATCTTTGGTACTCACAACGACGGGTATCAAATTTTGTTACGCGCCGTTGCGGGGAGGCAATAGCCCTAATTTTAGTTGCTTTTATTTTCGGTCTTTCTCGCTTTAAGGGACTTTTGTTCCTTAAACTTTTCTTATATTCTTGTTGTAGTTTCATCTTATGCGCAGGTCACAGGGTGGAGAATTATTACCATTTGACTCCGAGATAGAGAAATCTTTGCGCGGGTTGAGACGAGCACGAAGGATATTGTCGACGAGGAAGAGCCGAGTACTCGTCAAGCTATCTCGAGCACGATCTGTTTGAGGAAGACCAACGGTCTTCACCCACCTCTTCACCAACCCGCTTATTTTCCCGAAAATTCCAAATCATGGCCGAGGAAGCGAGTATAGCTAGTTTTTCTCGAGCCGACAAATTCGACTTATACAAAGGGTTCGAATTACGGAGAAGCTGAAATTCGAACCAAAGCCTCGCTTACATTACTATGGTTGAGAGAAACCAGTTTGGGGAGTCAAATGAAGATGCGCTAAGCACATGGAGACCTTCATTGACTACTGCAGCGCCATTCCCCCACCAGCTGGCGTGACCCAGGATCAAATCAAGGAGACCATGTTCATCTTTTCCCTTCGTGATGCCGCAAGGGAATGGTATAGGGATTTGGACAAGACCGTTCTGGAGATCACTGATTGGAATACATTGGCATTGGCGTTCTACAAGAAGTACTTCTCTGCTTCAAGGACGATCGCTATTAGAGCTCAAATCACGGGCTTTAAACAAGGGCCAGATGAGAATTTCCACGAGGCATGGGTCCGATTCAAGAAGTTGGTGCGGACCATACCGCACCATGGGATTGCAAAGTGGAGTTTGTGCAATCATTTCTACAATGGGTCAGTACGACGATCGAGGGCCATTTTGGATGTCTTTGCCGCCAATGGGAGATTCGGCGAAAATTTGGGAGCAACCAAAGGGTGGAAAATAATTGATGATCTCGCTACCCACAAGGCCGAGTATGGGAATTCGAGAGGGAACCAGAGGAGAGCTGCTGAATCTTCCTCTGTTGCTGCACTTGAGGCTCTTACTGCAAGATTTGACAAGTATGAGCTAGGAGGAGTCTCTAAGGGTGGGATATACCAAGTCAATGCTGTGTCAGACGGTCCCTTCGTCTGTGAAAGGTGTGGAGTTGAGGGCCATGTCTCAAAAAATTGCCCTAGTCCATTTGAATCTTGCGCTGCCTTCCAACACTATAGGCAGACAAACACCTACTTTGAGCCAAGCCACCCGAATTTGAGTTGGAGAAGCCAAAATGTCCAAAATCCAACCCAACATCCGCCACAGCAGCAGCCGTATGTTCCGCCTCATCAAAAGCAACAGCAATACCAAAAGCCTCCTTATGTGCCGCAGCAGCAACAATCACAAAATTCTGAGTTTTCTGAGCTTAAGAATCTGTTGCTAAAGGAGTCCCAAGCAAGAGAGGCCGGGATGAAGTTACTTGAGAGCCAAATTGCTCAACTAGCTAGTAAAAGTAACACTCGAGCTCCCGGACACCTACCCACTCAACCCGAACAAAAGGAGACCCTAAATGCCATCACCTTGAGGAGCGGGTCCACCCTTGACGGTCCTGCCATGGTTGAGGATGCTGTCGAGAAAGATGAGCCAGAAACAAGCCAAGAGAAAGCTTCAACGAACAATTCAAAGAAAAAGACGTCTGCCAGGAAAATCAGTCGATCGACTGATTTACGGGTTCCAGGAGCTTCTGGAACTGTGCATTCCGATCGATCGATCGAGGAGGGTGGTCGATCGACCAATATCACTCACGATGTCAAGATTTTCGTCCTTTAATGCCAACTAATCTACGAGACCACTTGTTTCGGGGTACCACCGTCCCGAAAGTTTTAGGGGCGGAACCCGAATGCGATGGGTCGTCCCGCTCCGTTCGATCCAATGACGGTCAATGGGTCTCATTTGAGACGGTCCGAGGAGGGATCTAGCTTCAACAAAGAAAAGGTAACGGACTTCCACCAAAGTCCAAGGACGCCGGCGCGCGCGAATTAGAGGAGAGGGCTAAGGTGCTCCTTACAGCCCCCATATCCGGAGAGACTCGTGCCAACCAAGGAACAGTATCTTTCAAGGTAAGTTTGAGAAAGTTATCCGTAGTCTGAATGTGCAAGTCCCCTTCCTTGAGCTAGTTAACCAAGTACCCGCTTACACCAAATTTATGAAACAACTCGTTGTCTAAAAAGCGGTCACTTGAAACAAAGTGCACACCGTCGCACTTACCAAGGAGTCTTGTTCTTATCTGTCTCACACTGCGCCCCTTAAGTTAGAGAACCCGGGCAGTTTTTCCGTCCCTTGTAGCATAGGTACCTTTTCTATCGAAAAGGCTTTATGTGATTTGGGAGCTAGCATAAGTGTCATGCCCTTGAGTCTAGCTAGGAAGCTTAAACCGACCAGGTTTGCTATTACCGAGATGACAGATCCGTATGGTCGACCGATCTGCGGTCGAGCCCATAGGAGTCCTAGAGGACATACCCGTCCAGATAGGGAAGTTTTTCTTCCCTGTCGACTTTGTTGTCCTTGACATACCTGAGGATGACCATATTCCCATCATTTTGGGAAGGCCATTTTTGTACACTGCTGGTGCAGTCATCGACGTCGGTCTAGGTACTTTGACCTTCAAAGTGGGAAAGCACTCTATTGTTTTTGCCCAAATTGCTAAGAAAAAGGATCCCATGTGGCCCGTCACTTGTAATACGGTCTCTGAAAAGAGATCGTACTTTGTACTTTCCGACATGCCTATTACTACTCGTCGTATTAACCCCTCCGCCCCGGATTGGGAGCAAGATGGAGGAAGAATCTGTTGCTTTAAATAATGCAGGAGCTGGTTTGGGGAAGGGAGTACTACAAGTTGCGCCAACTGTAAAGCAGCCGATCATTCAAAGAGGAGGCCTAGGATGCTTAAGCTATGGGACTGATGAAGAAGTAGAGGATGAGCCAGCCAAGGTGAGATGGGCTGATTTGGACTCCGATGATTCCGAGGGAGTCCTTGATTGGGAAGATGACGACGCTAATCACCGAATTCTCTCTGTCGAAGCCGGGAAGGGTGCAAATCGATAAGATGAGCACCATTGAGGCTACCTCTAGTAGCCGTAAGCCGACAAAGTGGGCCATACCGTGGTCCTTTTTGATCAACTATTAGTTGATCGAGTTCGTTATAAACTTCATTTTATTGCTTTCGAACTATTTTCTATTGCTTTTGTGTGCGCGAAAACTTCGCTTTTATTTTGTTTGCTTAGGATTTTTAAGTACTTTAGACTTCGTTACGGGTTTTGCGCAATTTCGGCGCGTACTATTGTGCATTTGCGGTATTTAGAGCTTATCACTCAAATCATTGAGCAATTACGAAGAAATAAGACATCTGCAAGAAGATGTTTTCGATCGATCGACCGCCCCATTGGTCGATCGACGAATTGCGGGTTACAGAGCTATCGTTCACGACCACCTGGTCGATCGACTGCCTCTTTAGGTCGATCGACCACTGCTGCTGCTGTATTCGTTCACGACCTCTCCCCTGCTGTGTTTGGTCGATATGCGGATTTAAGGGAGTCTTCTACTCCACTTCATTTTCCGTCGCATTATCTATTTCTTCTTTTGTCTCATTTGTGCACAATATTTACGTTTCAAAATTGCGTTCTTCAGTCTTATGCGTGGTTTTTGTTTGTCTTTTCAGGTCTCTATTAGTAGCACTGCTGGCTACTGAAACCTCCTAGCTCACGCTGGTTTGGGGAGGTTTCCCTCGCTGCGCTTAAAAGTCTTGTGAGTTCCTTGCATTTACTTTTAGTCATATCTCTATTTTATTTCTCGCAAATTCCCATTCCTCTTTTCTTCATTACATGATTTTGCACAATGGGGACATTGTGCGATTTGGTTTGGGGAAGGGTTTTGCGTCGCATATCATTTGCTTGCATTCACGTTTACATTTTGTATGCATTGTCTAATTCATTTCTCTTATACACATCAAAATCCAAAAAAAAATTGAAAAATTTTAAAAATTCCATAAAATGCACGTTTATTTTAGCATATAGGTCGAGTCGGAACGGTAGTATTTCAATGATGATACTGCATTTGCACCTGTTTTGCCTGAGCCTTGCTAGATTAACATGTTATTAGTAGAATCGTATATGCATATCTACGAGTTTTCGTTACATTCTTGCTGAACTTGAGACTGGACTTTGATTTTTGGCAAACTACATCATATTTCTGAGAATTAGAGCCTATAACTGGTGACATTCATGACCGGTTTATTTAGGAATGTGAGTAGTACTCCTTATGAGACATGTTTCCTTAATTTGCATGAATATGAATTTGATCTACTTAATACCTGTATGCATTCGGTTTGTGGTCTGTCGACACATGTGGTAGAGGTTTCCTTTTCTCATTTTGCCCATAAGCTCCACACTGCCAAAAATATCCTTTTTTGTCCCATTTACTACATCCTACATATAGCCTACCTCTGTCAAGCTAGTAGTCTGGTTTCTGGGATTGTTACTCATTTTTGGTGGCATTTGCTCTTTTGAGATGAAGTTGGGAAAATGAAAAAGAAAATGAAAAAAAAAAAGAAAAAAAAAAGATGAAAAAAAATGATTCGAAAAAACAAAAAGAGTTCCGTACTGTTCAAGGAGGTCGATCGACTGCCCAATATGGTCGATCGACTGAAGTCCGTGAAAGAAAAAGAAAAGAGTCAATTCGCATGATTTAATCCTTATCCTTTGGCGATTTTTGCTCCCATGTTTCATTTATATCTTATGGGGAGTTTTATTGATTTGACAGTTGGAGATTGTGAGTTTTGTGCTCGTTATAGCACCGTTTCGTTTGTTATTGAGCAAGAAGTTGGATGTTGCCACTTGGTTCCATTTTGGTACTAGCTTGATCACCTGTACCTCCACTTCACCATAAAATGTTTTGCCTCTTCTTACCCATACCTCACATTTCCATATATATACCTCGGCATGTGTCTTTGGTCATCTGTTGGTTGGAATGCATATGTACAGTCGTAGAGATCATTTTCATATTCTATTGCTGGCATGTTTTCATAGGTCGTAGTTAGGTGAGGGTCATTACAAATTAATTCTTCCTATCTTACAAATATATCACCTGTGCTTAATTGAGTGATTTGAGCGACCCGTGAGAGTCCAATTTGATAAGTCCCTATAGTCAACGGTTCAGCAGTTTTTAACGACTTTATAATTCGTTTGCATGATTCACATTTCTAATCGATTGTTGGTTATGCATTAAATTGGTTTAGGCTTTACAGTTGTCAATTCGCTCTGAGATTGAACTCGTTCCATTAGGTCATTAGATCGAGTCTAGTTCTTGCTTGGGGACAAGCAAGGTTTGGTTTGGGGAGATTTGATGCGTGTCATTTATATGATGTTTTACATCTCTTTTTACACGCATTTCAGAGCTCATTTGTGTACTATTTGCTGCATTTCTCCCTATTTCCGTCTACTTCCGTATTTTGTGCTTTATTGCAGAAATGTGAAGAATTCGATCGGAAATCAAGCCAAATCTGTCCCCGAGTAAGCCGCATTGCAAATGACGTAAAGGAGTTGCTTAAGGAACGAGCTTGGTGCGCAATCCAAGGCCCGAAAGACAAGTCCACGAGTTAAAAGAAGTCAAGTAGCAGCTTAGCCAGTCGACCGACCAACCTAGTCAGTCGATCGACCAGACTTCGATTCCAGACGAGATTTAGAAAGCCCGTGAAGTTTAGGTTTTAGAGAGGATTGTTGCGTTGGTTGCTATATAACGTAATGTTAAAGACATCGAATAAATCATCGAGTTTTTATCAGAGAACACATTAAGTTTCACATCACAATACATTAAGTTTTAGTTTTAGTTTGTTCGGATAATTAGGGTTTGCTATATCGATTCTTGCTTTGGAATTCTGCCTTGTTCCTAATCTTTCCTCCGAATTTTCTAGGTATTCATTCTCCCCTAATCCCGTTTATTGCTTTCTTTTGTTAGAATAGAATTGATAGTTAGTGTTCCCAAGCCAATTATCGTTTCTTCATCATTGCTATTTATTTTAAGTATGAATTCCGTAATTGTCATGAGTTTTATTGTTGTTTTTACCTTCGCCATGAGTAGCTAAATCAGAGTGCTAGGATGTAGGCGATTTATGGCTAGGCGGCATTAGATTAGACACGGATCGAACCAGCGTGTCGGGCCGATCGATCGATATTGTTGGTCGATCGACTGACCTTGTAAGGTTATCTTCGTTTTAATTGTTTTTAAACTTGTATTTAACAAATCGAATGCATGCGACCAGTTAGATACCTATTTTGTGACCGACCCATTAGACCGAAAGGTAGGGTAGGTTATGTGACCGTCAATTAACTCGACTAAACTGTGCTAAGATCGAAAGATAGGTATAGATTGGACCATTAGTCACTTTTCAGGACGAAAGTTAGTATTAGTGACATTAGGGACCTATAGCGAGATCGAGAGATGCTATTTGTTAGAAGTGGACCGAGAGGACCTCTTATTTCCCGCCTTACCTGTGCTTAATTCAGACCGACTTAGTTTGCTGCCGCCGATGCTGTAATGACCCGACCATCCTAGTACCTTTCTTTTATCTGTTTAATCCACATCTTTAGTTTATTTTCTTCTTATTGTTATTAGTTATAGACCAATTCAACCAACCCCCATAATAGTTACCTTTGACTGATCATAGAACCACTAGAATTTACAACTGCCTCCTTGTGGTTCGACCCTGTTACCACTAGCCTAGGTTAGTCTTAATAGGAGATTATAAATTTTATCTTTGGTACTCACAACGACGGGTATCAGTGTTGATGAGATAATTATTTAATGAAGATTAAATAATATTAGTTGAGACGAATTAACTGTCAATTCGTAAATTGGATATAATAAGTTATATTTAATTAAATGTATGTAATGTTAGCTTGGACGAATTAATATGTTAATTCGTAATTAAATGTAATCGGTTATATTTAATATCAACAAGATGAATGTGTCATAGTGGTAATAGTGAGGGTACTCAAACCAAGAGGTTATGGGTTCGATCCTCACTAGATGACAATTTATATTTAACACATTTATACATTTTTGCCAAAACCGAAAATAAGGAGATATTACTCCTTAATAATTTCGGTTAGATGGGCCGAATTGAGGAGAAAAAAATATCTCCCTCTTTCACCCTAATTTCGATGACAATAAGAGGAGAGTAGGGTTTTTTTCTTAACCGAATTTCTTTTCCCATTCTTGCCTCCATCTCATCAGAAGAAAAACACAAAAAACCTAAAAATTAATTAGTTAATTTTTGGATCGATTCTAGCATAATCAAAGGGCATTTCTCATATCGTCTTGGGTGCAACTGATAGGCGAATATCAACTTTGATATTGTTCTTAGGCCGTTTTTGCTAGGACCGAAAGTTATTTCTTAATCCTTTACAATTTTGTTTATGCAATTTATTTTATGACTAGTTTCATCATTATAAATTTCGTTATAATCCTTAAAATTAAGGGGATGAATACAGATAAATCCCACATCTTACCAGTCGTGGCTTGGGAGTGTGGGTAGAGTAGGATATGGAAGAAAGTTGAGTATATTTCCGTTGTTCTCATGGTATTGTGATATTCTGTTATTGGGACATAGTGGTTTCAAGAGTTTTGTGGAATGGGTGTATGCTGAACTAACATCGGCAAGTGGTTCGTGATCTTTATTAGGACAGTAAGTGTAGGGTGTTGGGAACTACTATTATTGTAATACTATGGTTTTCTATGTCTATGGGTACTCTATTGAGTGGTACTTACTCTGTCGTGTATGTATGTTTTTATACGAAACAGTAGTCTGTCTGATGGGTAGTCGATCGAGTACGTGTGGCACTCGATCGAGTAAGTCACTTACTCGGTCGAGTAAGTAAGTCTTACGGGTTTTTTGCCGGGTTTTAATAGTATCGCGAGAAGGATATAAAAGCATCTTTCGTCAGTTCCTTTTCATTTTACCTATTCTAAGTTTCATAAAAGACAAAAACAAGTTAAGTTTCTTCTCCTTCTTCGCATTGTTATCAAATCCCAAGGCTTGAGTCTTCGGAATGCAGTGTTCTTTGCGTCGTTGAGTCCTTAGCATTGTGGGTAAGATCCTTGTACCGTTTTTATGTTGATCTGTTAACTTTGGTTTAAACCCTAACTGGGTAATTTGGGGGTTTTAGGAGTATTGTTGATGTTAGATTGTGATTGTATGATTGTATGTTTGATAGGAAGTGATTTCATTGAAGAACGATTTTGATTAGCTGATTGTCACGATCTTGGTGATTTCTATTCCAGGTAGGGTTTCCCTACTCAGTATTGGCTACATAATGTGTGGTGATTGTTGTTGTGATTATTGGTTAATTATGTTGTTGGTTTGATTTTTACGGTTGTTGGTTTTGTATTGTTGATTGGTTTGTATTTGTCTGTGATCTTCGGGGTGCGTCCCTGGCTGAATTGAGACACTTGCGGGAGTGGCTTCACGCCCTTAATTCGCCTTCTGTGGAACCCGTCATAGAAGGGATGTGCATATTAATGAACTTGGGTTTATCGCTCGATGGAGATGAGCCGGGTTTAGGTGGGAACGGTTGCGGTCCCCCACTGGCGGCGTGGAGTACTTGTTGCGATGGGTACTCTAACAGGGCTTCACACTTTAGTGTGTAGTCAGTTGTGTGGAGATTGGAGATGGAGACTGGGATTTGTTTGAGCTGTTTGAGCTGTCTGTGTTTCTGTTTCAGTGTGGTTGTTGTTGTTTTTATGTAATCAGTACTGACCCCATTAAATGTTTTAAAAACTTTGGTGATCCATTTGGGGGTGGTGAGCAGTTATTGAGCAGGTATGAGACGATGCGCATGGGATAGCTGGGATGAGTCACCATGTTGCTGTTGTAGAAGTCTTCCGCTGTGTCGAACACTTTTGGCTGTTTAGTATTTGATAGTTTTGAGAACCTTTGTATTTTCTTTTACCAGTTTCGTTTTGGTTGTATCGCTTTAAACTTTATTATTATTAAAGTAAGTTTCGTTATTGTCTATTTGATTATAATTGCCTCGGGTAACCGAGATGGTAGTATTCTCATGCCTTAAGTGGTCGTGGTAAGGCACTTGGAGTATGGGGGTGTTACAAAGTGGTATCAGAGCGACGATCCTGAAACCTGTAACCAATGAACCTAATGAACATAGGGAGTCAAACTAAAATGAACCCGGGTAGGAGTTGTAGGAGCTAATGCAAAGACTTGGGAGACGTCCTAAATTCGCGAACTCGCCCTACAATTTTGAACCGGTCACTATGGGGTGTCATGGGGATTGCTACGTGTTTGTTTTGTTCTTATGAATATGTTGGGTGAATAAGTTGGATGGATATGTTAGATGAATATGTTGTACGAATGTGGTGGATGAATATGTGGTATGATGGATGAATTTTTGGAAAAAGATGAATAATCGTTGCATGATAATATGATTTATGATTACGCATGTTGTATGATGAAAGTGATTTTATAATGTTGTTATGCTAGTAACATGTGAATAGGGGAGTTGATGTCATATATTTGTGATTTTGTTTACGTAAAGTGATAGAATAAAAGCATGTGGGTAAATCATGATTGGCAAGTTAAATAAACTATGTGAATGATGAATGTTGTTGCTTGGCTTTCGAAAATAGTAACATGTGATTAGAACTACTTGTTTTATGAGTATTGAGTTGTTTTTGTTTACCTTTTGTCGTTTAGGTTGTTTGGAAGTAAAATCAATTAGTTGTGTTTTTCGATTATAGAGAGGTTGTCTTTAAACTGTTATAACTTGAGATGTATATATTATTTTAATGTGATTCCAATTGGAGGTGATAGCTTGTTCTGTTACGATTCTAACGATAGGTCACATGACAAAATGACCAAGAAACGAGTTAGATATGCCCGTTTTACGAAAATTGGGCAGTGCTGAGAAATGCGTAGGGTACTCGATCGAGTGGCTCTCACTCGATCGAGTGCACCTCTTGTTACTCGATCGAGTAACCCTTACTCGGTCGAGTAGCCCTGGTAATTTGTTATACGTGTCTCTGACCTTCACCTACTCGATCGAGTAAGTCCCTTACTCGATCGAGTGACCTGTACTCGATCTAGTGACCCCTATTTTGAGTCATATGCTTATCTTTTGACTTCGTTGCCTATTATGTTTAATTAAAAGGTGTTCTTTTGCTTCCTTATGCTTTATTTTACATATGTGTTGGTCCTGATGCGTAAGTTACCCAATCTTGTGATGTAAGGAGTGACACCTGTGGTGAGTATGAGTTCGGTGGGGAGGACATGAGTTATATGTGGTTGTGATAGGTAGTGGAAAAGAAAAGGAAGATTGGTAAGGCTTATTAAGGCATGTAGTATGTTTTTTGAGATGAGATGAGTGATATGATTGTGTGTTGAGTAATGTTAAAGTAAGTGAATGTGGGCAAGGGATGACGTGAGTCTATGGAACATGAGAATGAGAAGGTTGAAAGAAAGGATGTGGATAGTGGCAACTTGAGATGTGTAAAGAATTATGGAGGGAGATGGTTAGGAGTCGTGTGGGTTAAGAATATATGTAGTGAAAGTTTGTTTTAGAGGGATTGAGAAGAGTGGTATATAGTGAACTTAATGGAGACATGTCGCGACGTGGATTTGCAGAAAGTTAGTGAGTTTGGGAATTTGTATTTTCAAGAGGTGAAACTAATGTGTGATTTCCTTGGGCAAGTAACGTTATGAAATGAGTTTTGGGATTCTAAAAAAAAAAAAAAAATTGGTGATCAGTGTGAGTGATAAGTATGAGGGACAACATAATAAGAAAAGATCCATGGTAAGAAAGAGTGAGATGATATTGATATGAAATAATGGGATTTGAGCTTTGGAGCAATGAGAAGGTAACCGGAGCACTAAAGAGTTAGGTAGAAGTAATAAGGAGTTGAGCTATTAATTGGTATTGTTGAGTGTAAAGAGAAAAGAAGGATAAAAGTATGCTGAGAAAAATGTTGACCGGAGTTATGTGATATAGAAGTAAGGAATCCTTGAGATGTATGATACTGTCATGAGGATGTGAGTTAATGGTTATATAGGGGTTTTAGGACAACATGATTAGTCAAGAGTTTCGAGGAATTAAGGGAGTAAGAAGTTGGTAGAGTATTTACACGATAGGAGATCTTGGTAGTGAGTTGGGTGACGATACAACTAAGGATGGATTGGACATAATGTGGAGGTAATTTTTTTGATGAATTTGATGTTTGTTATTTGGATTGTTAACCGAAGATAGGAAATGAACTGTTATATTAGAGGTGAGTGTAAGAGATGGTTATACGAGCAGTGGTGGTATTGTGGCATTGTCAATAGTGGTTAAAGGAGATGATGGATAAGAACGATAGCAATTCTAAAGAGGTTTATTTTGTAACGGCCGGA
Source organism: Silene latifolia (assembly GCF_048544455.1). NCBI lineage: Eukaryota > Viridiplantae > Streptophyta > Magnoliopsida > Caryophyllales > Caryophyllaceae > Silene > Silene latifolia. Next base: position 100,008,705 of record NC_133537.1, on the reverse strand, counting down.
TTGAAATGTATGGTTGTAAGGAAGTATAAGATGTGGTTATATGTGGCGGGGGCTAGTAGTTGAATAATAACGGTATGGTTATACTTGGCAGGAGGTGATGGTTATGCGCATGGGAGAATATGTTATGAGGGGCATACGAGTTAATCTCGGGCGAGAGGTATCCTTTATCGAGTGGTAACTTACGTGATGAGGATTGACTACTTGGATTTGATTATGGGTCTATGATGTGTATAAACGTTTGTGTGAGGTTTTGACCTCACGATAAGTTGTATGGTGTGATAGTCATAAAGTTGTTATCTGAATGTTCTGTAATATATATGTTGGATACGGTAACCTAATGGAATGATGTTCAAAAGTGATAGTTTGGGTGATCTGGTATGGCTAGTTATACTTGTATGTGTATTCATGATATATGTTTATTCCGTGAAAAGGTATGGATGATATTCATGAGATTCTTGTCTATTTATTCTGTATAATATGTTGGGGTATGATCTACTAAAGAAGTTTTGAGTAACTTTTCTTGTCCGGAAAGTTATACCAAGTCAGTGTTTATGGGAATTTTATGTGGTTGTGATGTTTATCGATGTGGTTGTTGTGCCTCGGGTGGTTATCCGGGTACGGTACTTCGTGTTGTGATGCGGGTATTTTCGCGCTGCGGTGCGGCTGTTGGTGGCGGTGTTGCGATGCCGTCACCAGTTGTGGTGGAGTAGGCGGGATGACTACGATTCGAGTTTCGAAAGTACATACCTGTTATTCATAGATGCTTGTTTTGTTTGATGTTGCTTCCTGTGAGTTTCGGGTTATATAAATAGACGGTTGTATTGTTTATTGATGTTTTTTTTACCAGTTTTAGTTTGGGAGTAAAGGTAGAGTATGATATGGAAGAGAGTTGTGTATGTTTACGTTGTTGTCATGGTATAGTGATATCCTATTGATGGGACACAGTTACGAGAGGTTGTTGGAGTACTTGTCATGTTCTTTTAGAGGAGGCATTGGTTGACTTAGTAATGGCAAGTGATTCGTGGAACATGTGTTGTACAGATCTGAAAGCTGCAGGTGGTCCATAATCTTTTGTTGAGACAATGAGTATAGGGTGTTGGACATTAGTATCATGGTAAGTAGTGGATGAGTTTGTGATAAAAAAAAAGGGAGAACTTGATGATCTAGTGTGGGTGTGTGTAGTAATTGTGGATCGTGAGTTTTGAGTATGGAGATAGGAGCATGTATAGAGGACTATGTCGTTTTGGCGGTAATAGGGAACAATTGAAGTTTTGGTTAAGCTAAAGATTTTGTGGTATATGTTAGTGGTGTGCCGAGTGAATTGAGGTATGAGAACTATTTAAGTAAGAGAGCCTTGGATATAGGAATGGTGAGTGTTTAGATTATAGGCGGTTATCTTTGACATGCGGTGTTGATGAGGATAATGAGAAGATATAGCTAGGATTAAGTATTAGTGAGTTACGAGGACGTAACATTTGTCTTAAGAGGAGTATGATGCGATAAAAGAGAGTTTCATGGTTGTGCATGTTGTAGTATATTTGGAAGTAGATTGTTAGTGTAGCATAAAGAATGGATCTTTGTTGTGATTGATTTTGTTAAAAGGTCATGGCCATGCTTTTAGTAGTTCGACGTTTAGGAATGGGAGAATACTTCGATTGTGTTGACAGTTGGACGATATTGTTTAGGAGTTCGAGAGTGTTGACACTGGGATGATGATGTTTATGGGTGTGATTAAACTTCAAGGACGAAGTACCTTTTAAGGGTGGTAGAATGTAACATTCCGTTTGATGTTTATGAGTGTCTTGATATTGGATTTTCTAGTGGATAATATGTTAGTGAGACGGAGCTAGCAGCGTTTGTGGATGGTAGTTGGTAGTGTATGGAGTTAGTGTCCAGAGAGACTATGATGTAGTTGATACGATATCGTGAGCCATGTTGTGGAGGTAGGAATAGTTGGGGGAGTTGGTGTTAAGAGTTCATGTTTTATAGGTTGGGGTTTTGTTTTGAGTTCTTAGTTGCGTTGTTGTGTCTTGATCGAGTAAGTATGTTTGTTTTTATGTATGGGTTGAACTTCGTGGACGAAGTTCATTTTTAAGGAGAGAAGACTGTAATCCTACGGTTTTCTATGTCTATGGGTACTCTATCTAGTGGTACTTACTCGGTCGAGTAAGTATGTTTTTATACGAAACAGTAGTCTGTCTGATGGGTAGTCGATCGAGTACGTGTGGCACTCGATCGAGTAAGGGGCACTCGATCGAGTAAGTCACTTACTCGATCGAGTAAGTGAGTCTTACGGGTTTTTTTCCGGGTTTTGATAGTATCGCGAGAAGGATATAAAAGCATCTTTCGTCAGTTCCTTTTCATTTTACCTATTCTAAGTTTCATAAAATACAAAAACAAGTTACGTTACTTCTCCTTCTTCGCATTGTTATCAAATTCCAAGGTTTGAGTCGTCGGAATTCAGTGTTCTTTGCGCCGTTGAGTCCGTAGCGTTGTGGGTAAGATCCTTGTACCGTTTTTATGTTGATCCGTTAACTTTGGTTTAAACCTTAATTGGGTAATTTGGGGGTTTTAGGAGTATTGTTGATGTTAGATTGTGATTGTATGTTTGATAGGAAGTGATTTTATTGAAGAACAATTTTGATTAGATGATTGTGACGATCTTGGCGATTGCTATTCCAGGTAGGGTTTCCCTACTCAGTATTGGCTACATAATGTGTGGTGATTGTTGTTGTGATTATTGGTTAATTATGTTGTTGGTTTGATTTTGACGGTTGTTGGTCGTGTATTGTTGATTGGTTTGTATCTGTCTTTGATCTTCGGGGTGCGTCCCTGGATGAGTGGAGTCACTTGCGGGAGTGGCTTCACGCCCTTGATTCGCCTTCTGTGGAACCCACCACAGAAGGGATGTGCACATTAATGAACTTGGGTTTATCACTCGATGGAGATGAGCGAGGCTTAGGTGGGAGCGGCTGCGGTCCCCCACTGGCGGCGTGGAGTACATGTTGCGATGGGTACTCTGGCAGGGCTACACACTTTAGTGTGTAGTCAGTTGTGTGCAGATTAAAGATGGAGACTGGGGATTGGTTTGAGCTGTTTGAGCTGTCTGTGTTTCTGTTTCAGTGTGGCTGTTGTTGTTTTTATGTAATAAGTACTGACCCCGTTAAATGTTTAAAAAACTGTGGTGATCCATTCGGGGGTGGTGAGCAGTTATTAAGCAGGTATGAGACGATGCGCATGGGATAGCTGGGATGAGTCACCACGTTGCTGCTTTAGATGTCTTCCGCTGTGTCGAACACTTTTGGTTGTTTAGTATATAACAGTTTTGAGAACCTTTGTATTTTCTTTGATCAGTTTCGTTTTGGTTGTATCTCTTTAAACTTTATTATTATTAAAGTACGTTTCGTTATTGTCTATTTGATTATCATTGCCTCGGTTAACCTAGATGGTAGCATTCTCATGCCTTAAGTGGTCCTTGTAAGGCTCTTGGAGTATGAGGGTGTTACAATTATGATGAGTATTGGAAGAGTTTTACGACAATAAACAGGAGAACTTGAGGATCTAGTGTGAGTGTATGTAACAATTGTGAATCTTTATGATTGTGGAGATAAGTGCATGTATAAAGCAGTATGTTGTTTGTGGTATAGTTTATGTGGTGTGCCGAATGAAATGAGGTATGAGAACAGTTAGAGTAAGAGAGCCTTGGATATAGGAATGGATGTAGTAGGTGTCGAGGCTATAGGTGGATATCGTTGACATGCGGTGGTGATTAGGATAATGAAAAGATATAGTTAAGGATCTAGTATTAGTGAGTTAGGAGGACGTAACATTTATCCTAAGAGGAGTAGGATGCGACAAAGAGAGTTTGATGGTTGTACATGTTATAGTATAATTGGAAATGAGTGATGGTGTAGAGTAAAGGATGGATTTGTGTTGTGGTTGATTTTATTACAGGTATTGGCAGTGCTTGTAGTAGTATGATGTTTACGAGTGTGAATAAACTTCGATGGTGTTAACGGATTGGGTGATGATGTTTTTATGTGTGAGTAAACTTCGAGGACGAAGTTCATTTTAAGGGAGGTAGAATGTAACATTCCGTTTTGATGGTTGATCTTATTTGGTGGATTGTTTTGGTATTGAGTTACTAGTGAACGTTATGGAAGTGAGACAGAGTTGGCAACACTTATGTTATGGTTATTCGATAATATTATGGAGTTAGTATCGAGAGGTTATGTTGTAGTTGAGACGATATCGTGAGCCGTGTTGTGGAAGTAAGCTTGGTTGGCGAAGTTAGCGTTAGGTGTTCATGTTTTATAGGTTGGGTTAGAACTTCGGGGACGAAGTTCTTTTTATGGAGGGAAGACTGTAATACCACAGTTTTTCTAAGTCTGCTACTCGGCCGAATATGGCTTACTCGGCCGAGTAAGTGTGTCGTGTGTTTCTGGACAGCTCACTGTCCAGGAATACTCGGCCGAGTATGGGAATACTCGACCGAGTAGAGGATACTCGGCCGAGTATACTTTATACTCGACTGAGTATCCGGTCTAACGGGTGTTATTTCCACGGTTTTGATTAAATTATTAGAGATTATATATAAGTCGTTTGTCAGTTTCTAAAATCTTTTCCTCCAAAACATAAACTACGTTTCATTCTCCTCTAATCATCTTCATCAATTCCAAGAAAAAGGTCATCGATTGTGGGTTCTAGCATGCTATTCCATGTCAATCGCCGTAGTAAGTGTCTTATCCTTGTTGATCTATTGTTGTTCTTATAAGTTAACAAACCTTAATTTGGGTTAAGTTGGGGGTTTAGGGTTTGGTCATCATATGTGTGTTGATTGTTGATTATCATTGTTGTAGGTGGCTATGTGGTATTCGTTATGCATTTGTATGATTGATTGCAGCGTAGCAGATTGCAAAAAGGTAGGGCTTCCCTATTCAGTTTTATTGTTTAATTGAATTGAGATTTATGTGGTAATTGTTGTACGATTGATATTGTGATCATCTTATGGTGTTGGTGTTGGTGTTGTGATGATTGTGGTGGAGTCACTTGCGGGAGTGGCTTCACACCCTAGTTCGCCCTCCGTGGAACCCGCCATGGTAGGGGATCTGCACATTAAGGGACAGGGTTATTTCTCGTTGATGAGCGGGACCTTGGTGGATGTGGCTGCGGTCCCCCACCGGCTTGTGATTGGGAGTTAGAGTTATTGCTCGTTGATGAGCGGGACTTGGTGGGTGTGGTTGTGGTCCCCCACCGGCGTGTGATTGGGAGTTAGAGTTGGCTGATGAGCACCGATAATCTTTCGTACTTGTCTTGCTTTGATTATTTAGTTACTGACCCCGTTGTTGTTTTGTAAAATCTATGGCGATCCATTCGGGGATGGTGAGCAGATTGTGACAGGTGATGATGAGTATTAGCTATGGGGACAAGATGGGGAGTTATCACTCGAGTTTAGCTTCCGCTGTCATGAGATTTATCTTTTAGTTTCAGTTGTTGAACATTAGTAATCTTTATTTCGGTTTTAATTTATGGAACATGTAATCATTAACTATTTATACTATAATAAATGTTGTTTTGGAATGGTAACTATGATATACTATCCTCGTGAAGCCGAGATGTTAATATTCTCTCATGCTAGGGTAGTCCTTGGTAAGGTACCTTGGTATGACGGGGTGTTACGTCTTTAGCCAAGGAGGAGGCTATAACCAAGGAGGATCTAGTGGACGTGGATACCGCAATGATGACGATGATGATGATGAGTAAGATGGCTAGAGGTGCTTAACTACACCACCTCCATTTGTATGATACTCTTTCCCTATTTCTCATGTAAAGTTTGCATTATAATATATCTCATATGATTAGATTAGTTTGCATTGTAATATATCTCACATGATTCAAGTAGTTAGTTGCATATAGACTAGAGTTCATGCATAGCCACTAATGACCAAACATATTTCTTTCTACACTAGAAATAGTACTTAAATCGGTTTGGGAAGGTTTGATCATAGGTGACCATAGTTTAATGGAGAACATGCATCATCTAGTGTAGTTTAGATTGCATTCATTTGTTATATATGTCATATAGAATTGCATTTAGTTAGAGGATGCATTCATTCATATAATATCATTGCATTTGTACTTCAATTTCTATAAAATCAAAAATCCAAAAACATGTATTTCTTTTTCATTCCTACTCCTACATGTACATTGAGGACAATGTCCAAAATAAAGTGGGGGTTGGGAATTTATATTCCAAAATACCAAAAAATTGAAAAATTTCGAAAAATCCCAAAAATATGCTCTTTAATTTCATAAAAACAAAATCCATAAAAATATGAAAATTTCAAAAACCAAAAACATTTTGAGTCATTGGCAAGGGAATGTGAAGACCGCTTGGTATGATCATTCTAATCCCTATTTCCCTTCCATTTCTTTTTAATTATTCGTATGAGGAGGATGGGCTTACATGTCAAGGAGAATGTGGTGTATTTTGTTGTTGCGGTTTGTGTATCTATGTGTTGTTAGGAGTTGCATCTAGATTATATGGCATAATAGTTGATAGAAGCATATGCATTAGGATTGTATATATGTTAGTTGCATCATGGCATGTAGTTTGCATGGTTAGAAATTGTTTGTGAAAATGCCTGTTTGGGAAGCTTGACAAGTGTATATAAGGCCCTTGTAGATAATTTTTCTCCTTGAAACTTTGTTCGCTAGAATACCCTCAAGACACCCTAGGATGTGTCATACTAGTATCTTTTGACCCACGAACTAAGGCATAGTCAAGAGTACCTTGTGGTGTGATAAATCCTTGGCTACCGTTTATTCTAAGGTGACCTTTGATGCCGTGCAACCGTTCTTTCACTCCTATCATCAATGTTTTATCAACAAAAAAGGAATGGGTACAAAAATCTCCAAATTGAGTTCAAGTACCAAAATCAAAATCAAAAACGTTTGCAAATTGCATCAATGAAAAGAGGAGAAAAAATAGACTCATATGCTTTAATAAAGTACCCTTGCTACAAAATGGGGTTACTTTGAAAAATGTTCAAAAATGCAAAATTGAAAAATTGCCAAGTATCAAAATGCCAAACATAAAAAAAATGCCAAAAAATGTTCTCAAAAGTCAAATGCCACAAACAATTTGGGGGAAAAACAAATCAAAAGCAAACTACCATTATGAAAACTCATGCATCTTGAAACCCTTTCAATCCTTTGATGATCCTACTTTGTTGCATGGTGGAGAGGGGACGACCCTTCTTCTTGTCTAGGCAAGAGAGGGAATTCCGCGATCTTACTGTGTTTCTAACACCATAAGGAGCCTGCTCTTGACAAAAGCATTTAGCGATTGAGGGCAAAGGTACCCTAGTTTGACACAACTTGGAGGTAATTTGTTGGTATCCTTTTAGACTTAGTAGCTTGGACAAATGATATCTACAATGGAGTGTGTACCCTTAGGTTGCTTCCCCCTTAGATGATTTCCGCCACTTAGATGAGGAAAGTGGCTATTCTTTTGTAGATGCATCCATTACTTGTTTTGTGTGCTTAATGCTTGGATGTATCGCCATTTTGGCAAGCCCAACCTTGCCTTGCAAGAAGGCATCTTACCTCATAGATGTCTTGTTGTGAGTTGAAGGGGCGGAGTAAGACCCGCTAATTGTCTCACATCGGTTATATTATTAGGATAGTTTAAATAAAGGTCTAGTTCTAGTCACCTCTTTACTCGGGACGAGTAAATGTTCGGTTTGGGGATGTTTGATGTGACTCTTAATTGCGCATATTTAGTCCCCTAATTGAACCTATTTTGCATACTAATATAGCATTTCATAGCCATTTTATCCGTCAATTCCTTCCTATTTTGCTTTCCTATTGCATTTTATATGTCTTATAGGAAAGAAGATAATGAGGCGGAATCCCCGTCTCTCGTGCATATTCGGAAGCTTGTTGACGATATTGGATGGACTAGTATGAAGAGGAGGAAAGAATGATGACCAAGGATGTAGGAATAAATAGTATATAGAAGGATCATAGGCTTAAAAGCAAGAAAAAAGGAAACTGCAGCTCAACCCGCTCGGGTCAAGAACAACCCGCTCGAGTTGTTCCTCAACCCGCTCGGGTCAATCTCAACCCGCTCGCGTTGAAGCTCAGGACGCGCGTTTTTCACTTGGGACGAGCGGATCGTTCTACAACAATGTTTTCTTTGCAAGCTAGGACGCGCGTATCCTTGAGGGAGTTGCAAGCTAATCCGCATATGTCCCTCGGGACTTGCAAAGCTCTATTCAACAGTTAAGCATGTTATTTACTAATCTACCCTTACTTAACCTAATGATGTACCACTATATATACTCCATTTGTAATAATCAATAGATTAAGTTTTCTTAGATTAAATCAATCTCTCTTAGGTTAGATTAGGAGTAGATTAGAATAGATTAATTTCAATCATTCCACAAAATTCCACATTAATCTTTCCTTAATTATTGTTCAAATTTATTATTGGGTAATTTAAGATTATTTGGGTTATTATTGGAGAATTGACAACTCTTCATCAATCAATCAAGTTTTCTTCTATTATTCTTTCCTTTCCAATTGTTCATTTTAAGTTTGGTATAATTCCTTTACTCTTTACTCTTTATTGCTTATTTCTTCACTCTTTTATCATGTTTATACTTGTTGTGATGATTGACACCATTGATAACATCTTTTCCATGATAATAAGTGAGTAGTTACTTAACTAGGATTAATGGGGGATTAGGGGAACTATAACATGGGGATAGATCCCTACTTAATCTAATATGTTATCTTATGATTGCTTGCTTGTTGTAATATTAACCTATGCACATGTTATGTTTGATGAAATGCTAGACTATGAAACCTTGCATTTTTTACCCATCTCTTATCTATTTAACAAGACTTGTAAGATATAAACCAACTCGAGTCTTGTTAGACCATGCATAGAAGTGAATAGGAAGAAAGTAGGTCGACTTGTAGGTGTTGTACAGTCTAGACGACTAGGCTCCGGGACCTAAATCTTCCTATGAACCGTAAGACATAAACTAACTCGGTTCCTCTACAACATTAACTACTTGCAACTATGGAAACATGTTTGTATGATCACCACCATGAATCCCCTAAGAAACCATGACATCCTAGTATCCTTTATTATTTGTTTATATCTTAATTTGCTTTACTGCTTATTTTACTTTATTGCTTTCATTAGATTAGAATCCATCAATTCCAATCAATTGTGACAACCCTTAGCACAACTACGATTAGAATGAACAATTCAAATACCCCCGTCCTATGGGTTTGGCCCCGACTTGCTTGCTATTCTAGTAGTTGGGTATAAATGTGTTTGAGGGCATACAACGACACGCTGTGGACATGAGCCACGTCTCGGTCCGTGGATTTGGGCCACCTACCGGTCCGTAGTCGCGGGCCACCTGCACGCCAAGCCAATCTGTGGACATGCAGCGGTCTTTTGAAAGCCACGCTCGGCGGCGTAAAGGTGCTTTCGACCGGATCGTTTTAGATCGGTCGGTTTCATCTCGGTAAGGGTCTCGAAACGATTAGAGATGTTCGGAGTCCCCACCAAACATTTGTGGGATGCCTGGAACCCGTTCGAATTCCACTTTATACCTCGGTCAAATCGAAGCACAAAGCAGCGTTTGACATAGGTACGAAAGATAAGGAAATCGTCCCTCTTTACCATCCTATCTCTAGAATGACTCTCGTACGCCCTGGATAAGGTCGTCCACTATCCAAAGTTTCTGAATAAGAGGTGAAGGTACGTATTGGGAAGCCCTTTAATCAGACACCCAATCCCGCCCGCGTTTAGCGGCCTCTACTGATCGATCTTGGTTGGTTGAATGCAAAAATTGATAAAACGGTTTAAATGCATGAATGCGCATCCAATGGTTTAAACCTAACATGTGAGAGCTTTCTAAGTCGGTTAATTTAATCCAAGTATCAAGTATAAGATGTCGAGTTGGATTAATGATTGATTTGCATGCAAGACGGAAATTAAACATCCATTTACCGTATTAGGTTTAGGGTGCATAACATGATCCATTTGTCTTAGTAAGGCATTTTGCAAATATGGTTTGAATAGTCATCTGATCCGTCCTATATCCGGGTTAACCGGAGTCGGGATCATCCTAGACTAATGCTGGAAGGGAACAGGCCCTGTAACAGACGGCTATAAGAGGCGCGAGCCAGCCGGCGGTGTAAGGGGCCTCCCTCTGGTTTTGAAAATGAGAAATGAGGAGCCTGCTTGAGGCGCGGGTTAGCCAACGGTTGTATGCCGTGTTCTGACTGTTTAGAAAACGTTATAAAACGTGTTGAAAATGGGTGTTTGAACCCGGTTTGAGTTTGAAAGGGTCGTTTAGACCGCATTTGTTGATTTGAAGAACTAGACTCGAATAATCATCATTATTTGATAATATTCGGTGTCGGGTTCGATTTGACAAACTTGACATGAATAGTTTTGAAAAATGATTATGAACTAATTGTTTTAAGTCCATTTTGAATGTAATTAGTCGATACTCGTCATCGTACCCGGATTAAAATCCGGCATGGTATGTAGAACCAAGGATGATTTTGTGTTGGTGACTAATATGTTTGCTTGAAAATGTAAAGAAATGAAATAAAAGGCTTTAAAATACCTTCTAAATATCATTAACCAAATATTATCACCGAAACACGGATTTAACCGTCATGGTATGAGGAACCAAGGCTGAAAAATGCTTTATGGTTAAAACATGTGAAATGGAACAAAAAGGTTTCGAAAATACTTGGAATGGTAAAAACCGATTACAAATATGAAAAATGGATTAAGGGAAATGACGAGAACAAACACGGTTGATCTCTGGTCTGAGTACGCCATTTAGGCGCGAGCCTGTTGGCGACCCAAGGGGCTTCTTCCTCAGACCAAAAATCGGGTTTGGCTCCTTTATTCCATGTTTTGGTTCATGTTATGCATGTTTTAGCATGTTAGAGTCATGAAACAAATGAAAACATAACAAAAGAGGATTTTTACACCCTCATACTTACATGTTTGGTTATGGCGAGTGACCGACGTAAGTGTAACAACTCGTTTGATCGGAAAAAAACTCGGTTTAAAACCGTTTTGGTAAGTAAAAGAGTGTTTTAAAAGTTTAGTGATGGTGTAGTGGTCGAAGTGGTCGGGCAAGTGATTTAATGCACGATGACGGTACCAAACAATGTGTAAGGCTCGTGTTTACGATCGGTAGGTCGTAAATACGCGTCGGATTGTGACTTAAGAAGTCGAGTCGAGAATTTTAAGGGAGAAAAGAGGGGGCGGACACTCACGTAAGTCTCAAATGGGTGGCATTTGAGGGGTATTTATAGGAGAATGAGTGGTTGTGTGAGTTTTGAGCGACGTGGCCACCTGGGCTGCTCAAAGAGGCGCGAGCCACATCGCGGGTCTTCGAGCTGTGTTGTCGCTTTCACAACAAACGCAATCATGATTTGTTCTATCCTAGGTTTTGTAGTCACATGTTTGGCACTTGATCAACATGAATCCGGGAAAACTTAGCATAGAAGGCTTTGAGATATTTTGTTTTTGTGTTTGACTCGGTTTGACTCGTTGTTGGAGTCGGGATTTGAATTTTCGAGTCGGTTTTTGGTCCGGTGTCGGTTTTGACTCTAGTTAGTGTCATTGCGACCCTGTTGCCGTGCATTAAACACTCCAGGTATTTTTGAAATATTTTGAAATGTTTTATTTTCGAAATCGTTTTAAGTTTTCCGACGTAAAGTTGTACACAAACTGTCGATCAAACGCCGCGATTCCAAAACATGTTGTAGTCCGATAATCATCGGGTGTTTGTTGGAGTCTCAGCAGATACCGGGTATCTACACACGCTAATCAATCCCACAGGGGGGGGGGGCTCTCTCATGGATCCCATTGAAAGCATAGACCATAGTCATATAAAAAACTCCTTTATCGAGCAAAGATTCTACTTTCATGTGAACAAATTGAGCATTGTACTTAATAAAATGAACTCTGAACATCCTGGGCTGCCAAAGTACCCAAATCCTTCCACCATTATGATATCCATTATTTGTAGAAATACATCACCCATTATTAAAACTATTAACAACTTTAGTATAAGCTTTATTCTATATCTTTGTTTCCAAAAGACCAAATAAACCAACTCTTTTATTTTGTAAGAAAAAATTAATACTTTTCTGCTTTCCTACTCTATTCATGCCTGTGATATTCGAGAATCCTGTTGGAGTATGTGTGCTCGACAATACTGCGATCATATGTTTGAATCTCATAATAAGAATACGTAAGAGATGATTCAATTATACAGTCAACTGATCAACATTAATCGGTAATGATTGGCTAACTAGAGTTTGACGTTATTGTCGTTTGACGGTGGTGATCAGTTGATCCCTTGAGGTCACACCTAAAGGATGGAACCCAAATATTTGTGATCAAATGTATTTGATACGGGTTGATCAGTACCTAATATTTATATATGTATATTTAATATATACTCGTGTGTATATATATATATATATATATATATATATATATATATATATATATATATATATATATATAGATTTAGGATCGGGTGAGAACGAACACTCGGTGCAAACGGTGAGAACGACTTTATTAATAATTAATAATTAATAAACATTTACAAAAAAAGAAACCACATTCGCAAACACTAATACACTCAGGTCAATCTCATCAATACTTCACCAGACATCTCCCATCAGTCAACTCCGGCAGTCTCCACCGGCACTAATTCCGTCACTGTCATCCCCCGTCGCCACCCAAAGACTCGCACTGCACTGACGACACCCACGACGTGATTACGGCCACCACCCAAAGGCTTCTCTTCTCGTCCCTAATTCTTTCGTTTTCGTCAGTCGAATTACGGTTTACTAATGACAGTCGTTTTGGTGACCGGAGCTCCATCTACATCGAAATCATCTCCATCTTCTATCTCCTTCTTCCTTCCTCGCCGAAGATTCCCATGTTCATTGCCCCTTCTTAATCATCATACCTCCTCGAATTATCAACAACACCGGAGATCCGGTCTCGTAACCATCACAATATTAAAACATAAATTAAACACTCTATCCAACTTTTTTTAGCCTCAAACCTGCACATCCCAAACATATTCATCTCCACGCTACAAATAATCTACGGTCACCGTCATTGAACACTCTTTCCCTTCTTTAAAATTCGCTACAAAATCATGTACCTGATAAACTAAATTATGTATCTCAAACCAATTTTAATGTACCTAATAACTAAATTTGTGTATCTATGTTAAGATACATTAAAATAGTCATAGGATACATTAAAAATTGGTGTAGATATCACCGACTTCCAATGCATCGTCGACGATATAACTGGACAGCAATTCCTCCCAATTATTATTATTAGAAGGCTTTCAATGATTCGGTCAATCACAATTAATCAATGATGATTGAATCGTTCAGGGAATCAATCGATTGATCATGTCAAAACTGCAAATTGGGATTTCAATGATTCGGCATAAAACGACGACAAACTTACAATTTTGAACGCCGTGAACAACCTCTTCCTCCACGCTTCGGAAATGCGATTGATTGCCGGAATTTTTATCGTCATTGTGACGGTGTCGGTGTCACGATTGTTGTTGTAAGATGATAAGGAAGGGCACATAAAGAGGGACGACGATGGTGGGTTTAGTCGAAACCGTCAACCATACGGTGGGTTTGTCGAGATTCTCCGACGAGAGCCTTGTCAGAGCTCCGGCGACTGGTGCTCTTGGTTGCATGTGGGTGTGGCAGGTGTTATTTGGGTTAAAGTATGAAATGAAGGATGCGTGATTTGCTTTTAGGCAGAGATAGTAGATTTAATCCTAACCTCTCATATTAGTCTAATCTAATGGTAGACATGTGTTCTCACCGTTCTCACCGAGTGTCTGTTCTCACCGGATCTTGACTCTATATATATATATATATATATATATATATATATATATATATATATATATATATATATATATATATATATATATATATATATATATATATATAGTTGTGTGATTTTGTTGAGGCCAAGTTTAGAACTCGAGTCAACGCAAGTTTATTATTCAATTATGCGATAATTGAATAATGAAATTTTATATCTTATTGTAATGTGATTAAATAAGATTTAATTTAATGATTAAGCGTTAATTTATTAAATTAGTCGAGGTATTGTATTTTTCCAAGGTAGAGGTAATTGGTTGTTATATTTACAAAGAAATTATAAATTAATTTAATTGGGCATGGTAGAACCCATTATATGTTGATATAATGGTAAAATATCACTTAATAAATAAGTGTACATTACTTATTAATTTATATCATATAATTGTTACATGATCATATTAATACTTAATTATACATGATAATTAAGCATACGATTTAAAGGTTTTTGTGGGACAAATACGGAAAATCAAAATGGACCTATATAGTGCATAGGTAACCGGTTTTGTGGACCATAAAACACAGTGATGTTTTGTTCTTTTCCACATGCACACTACACCATATGATAATGACATGCGAATGCAGTTTAATAATGATTAAAGTGTCCTACACTCTACCTACTTTTGCATGGAAATAAAATAAGAACAATATTGACCCACTAAGGGGTGGTGGCCGTGTGATATGCTTATAGAGAGAGCATTTTTGTTGTTCTAATTTTTCAACCAATTTACACATGCAAAAACCTCCATCTTCTCTCTAAAACTCACATGCAAATTAATATTTACCATATATTACTAGAGTAGTAATATTATCAATATTAGTAAGGTTAAGATCTCTTCTTGTTATCTAGTTAATAATAAGTTGAGTATTTGGGTGAAATCTTTGGTGCAACTAAGAGGAGGTGTTCACATTATTTAACCTATGGAGTTTTGGAGAATCATCCCATGTTAGTGAGCTCAAGAACAAGCATAGGAAGGTGTCCTTGCTTGTGCCCATTTCCGTCTCATAACCATTGCAAGAAAAGCGTTTTCTCCTCATTCTTGTTTTAAGTTATGCATGCACTAGATCACATCTAATTTATGAGAAATTTAGATAAATAATTAAATGAGTTTTTTTAGAGGGTTATTGAATCCATTCAAGTGGTATCAGAGCTATGGTTGTTGCATGCATAATCGGTTTACTGTTTTTCCGAGTAAAATGTATACCATATAAAACTAGAAATTTTGTAATTTATATTATAAAGTCATGAAATTTTTTGCATGTTATATATTCTGGTCCTAAAATATATTTAGGTCATTTTGATGATTTATGGTAATTTTTGGCTCATTTTAATGATTTTTAGTGATTTGATTACATTTTAATAAATAAAATGGTATTTAAAATGCTAAAAATAGTTAAATTTTGTTTCTGACCTTGAAATTTTAATATGACCTCACATTCATATTTTACTTATTGATATAGTCCATTTGAGCTATTAATTTGAATTAATACAATTTTAAGTCAAATTTTATGTAACTTTAGTCCTTTAGGGTGTAACTTTAACCCTTGAAGAAGTAACTTTATTTTAATATAGTCCATTTTAGCAATTAATTTGAATTAATATAATTTTAGTACAAAATTTATGTAACTTTGATTCTATACAGCTGCAACTTTAATCCTTCAAGGTATTACCGCCACCTCCTCTCTCCTTCACCATTGGCCACCACCACACACCCCCACGTATCACCACTCCCCAACCGCGACATCCCCAACCGCACTACCTCCACCCTTTCTCCACCTGACCAGCGGCCGAATCCCCCATGTCCACCTCCTTCAACCGCAACAACCAATAACAAGAAACACTTTGTTTCTCAGATCTGAGAAAAAAAAGATAAAGGAACGAAAAGGGGAGGGAGGCGGTCAAAAGTGGTCGACAAAAGGTGGTGGATAGGCGGTAGATATGAAAAAAAAAAAAAAAAAAAAAAGAGAAGGTGGTGCATGGAGGTAGATCCGGAAAAAAAAAAGAAAGGAGGCGGTGGTGCACGTGGTGGTGCATGGAAGTAGATCTGGAAAAAAAAAAGAGAAAGGAGACGGTGGTGCATGGCGGCAGAAGGTGGTGGTTGTTGTGGTCGATAAAGGTGGTTATTGTCGATGGAGAAGGAGGAAGGTGGTGTTTGCGGTGGTTATTGTTATCGGTGAATGTGGGTGGTGGGAGTGGTGTTCTCGGGTGGTGTTGTCGGGAGGCAGGGTGGTGTTGGAGGAGGCGAGAAGGATGGATGGTGGTTGTAGTTATGGCCGGCGCTGGTGTTGGTGAGTGAGGGGAGGTGATTTTTTATTTGGGTTTTTTTATTTTGTTGTATATGAATGAGAGGAAGTTAGAGAGAATTGTGATAGAGAGAGGGGATGGATGTGAGAATGAGAAAATGGGACTGATTTTTTTTTTCTATTAAAGTCTCATTTTTGACCACATATTTTGTTCTAATCTTAGCCTTCCATCCCTCTATTTAGATCTAATCTGGACCCTTTATTTTCCTCATCCAAAGGCTTGGATGAGGACTTATGGACTCACATATACTAAGAGGACTCTCATGATCCCTAAACTATATATATATATATATGTCAAAAATATCGGTATATTTCATCAAGAAAAATTCGGATTATAACGAAATTATGAAATATGAAATATGAAATTACGAGTCATAAACGAAATGTATAAACAAAAGAATAGAGATTAGAATGAACCTCTGGTCCTAGCAATTTTGCCTAAGAACAAATATCGAGATCGATATTCTCCTAATCGTTGCACCCAAGATGCTCCGAGAAATGCCTTTTTCTTGCTAGAAAGAGAACTCTAATTCCTAATAATTTTTTTTAGGGTTTTGTGATGAGAGTATAGAGTAAAAAATCAGAGAGAAAATGATCCTCCCACCTCTCCTATATAACCGTCCAAAAGGAGAAAAAGAGGGGAAGATCTTTTTCTTATTTTTTCTCCCCTTTAATCGTGTAACAACCAAACAAATAAGGAGAAAATATGCTTATTTTAGGTTGTTATCATATTGTATAAAATGTGTATTATTATCAATTGTCATTTATGTCGTCACGTATTAATAAGTCCACACACAACAGTTTGTAGTCGATTTATTAATGCCGGTCTGTCAACATTTATTATGACAATTTCGTATAATATATATACATTAACTATAAATATCGCATATTTATAATTTGCTAATTAAATATAACCGTTTATGTTTAATTACGAATTAACATCGTAATTCGTTTAAGCTAACATTATATACATTAATTAAATATAACAGTTTATATTCTATTTAAGAATTAACAATTAATTCGTTTCAGCTGAAATTATTTAATTGTATTGAATAATCGACTCATCATCACATTGACTAACCTTTTAGTCAAATACATGGACTAACCTTTTAGTCATATAAGGCATCAATGTGATTATATTTTCATATAATCACATCTCTCAAACACATCCTTTAGGTGTGACTTTTAGGGACCAGTTGATCACCGCCATCAGTATGATAATAACGTCAAACTTCTATCAAGCCAACCGTTATTAGTAAACGTTAATCAACTGATAAAATAGTAAGTATACCCTGTGAACCTATAAGAGATTTATACACGTTATCACACTAACTGCGGAGGACACTAGCTCCAACAATCTCCCACTTGTCCTCACAAGTGTATGTGCGATAACCGATTCTCATATCCTTAATTTCTCCCACTCAATGTAAAACAATTTGCAAAATCCGTATTCACAAAGGTCGTTTTTTACAAGTGATCAATATCAAGAATGGTTTTCCCGACTAGAGAGTAACTTAACTGATAAACGAATCATCATTCGAGCATGGCCATGCATTTCAGTTACAACTCCTCGAGTGGCCCTGAGAAATGACTAAACCTGATAAAGGATGGATATTTTCTTCAACTCGAATCCTGCAGATACAAGCACAGTATGAAATGACCCAGTAAAAATCTGCTTAGCCTCCTGTTACGGTCGACCATGAGAAAGAAACCAAAGTCACCCAAAAACTGCCTTAATCTCAAGAGACAGTCGATAGTCAAAAGAATCAACTCTAGGAACACAATGGACGTCCAATCCACGACCTGGCACCGAATGTTTTTAAACATTTAGGACTCCATTACGTTGTCACAATGTCCTACGAGGTATCGTTATAACTCGCATCTGTGATCGATCAGCCAACCGTTTGACTTATGGCTCGTTGAACCCACCATCAATCAACTTCACAATATAATAGCCAGAGTTATCAGCTCATGTAGGCGATTACGGACCAAAACAAATATAATATAATTCAGTTCACTTTGTGGCATTCAATGTTGTCGTACAATCCACATGAAAAACAAAATATGAAATAATACGATGAAGTTATAAATAGCATATGAAAAAGAAAATGTATCGAATCCATAGGCAACTACTACAACTCAGGAACACGTTTAATTCCCATGGAAATAACGTGCCCTTCATGCTTATCATATTTCAATGGTTTAGTGAGAGGATCCGCGATGTTGTCATCCGACGCAATCTTGTCAATCACTATCTCCTCTTGCTCCACGTAATCACGGATCAGGTGAGCCTTCCGATGTACATGTCTAGACTTGTTGCTAGACTTAGGCTCCTTGGCCTGGAAGATGGCACCTCTATTGTCACAATAGATGGTGATTGGGTCATTCGAACTTGGAACTATGGTTAGTTCTTGTAAGAATTGACGCATCCATATAGCTTCCTTTGCTGCTTTTGAAGCGGCATAGTACTCGGATTCAGTAGTAGAATATGCTACAACTTCCTGTTTGGAAATTTTCCAGCTGACCGCAGCACCATTAAGAGTAAAGACGAATCCAGACTGAGATTTCGAATCATCTCGATCCGTTTGGAAGCTATCATCTGCGTAACCGATTGCACATAGCTTAGTATCTCCTCCATAAGTCAATGCCTAATCCTTAGTTCTCCGTAGGTACTTAAGGATGTTTTTAGCAGCCATCCAGTGTGTTTCACCTGGATTGTTTTGGTACCGACTCGTCATACTCAATGCATATGCCACGTCTGGATGTGTGCATATCATGGTATACATGATTGATCCTATGGTTGATGCATAAGGAACGCGACTCATGCGTTCAACCCCTTCCGGTGTCTTGGGTGACTGAGACTTGCTCAAATGCATCCCAGAAGTCATTGGCAGGTTCCCCTTCTTGGAGTTGGTCATGCTGAACCTTTCAAGAATCTTATCTAAATAAGATTCCTGACTCAGTGATAACATCCGTCGTAATCTATCTCGATAGATACGGATTCCCAATATGCGTTGTTCCTCACCCAGATCTTTCATCTAGAAATGGTTCTTCAACCATCCATTTACCGAAGATAAGAGATGAATGTCATTCCCAATCAAGAGTATGTCATCGACATACAATATCAAGAAAACAATCTTGCTCCCACTCGACTTGACATATAAGCATGGTTCCTCGACCGATCGAGTGAAACCATACTCTTTTATCACCTGGTCGAAACGATGATTCCAACTCCGAGAAGCTTGCCTAAGTCCATAAATGGAACGTTTAAGCTTGCACACTTTCTTAGGATTTTCAGAATCTATGAAACCTTCGGGTTGTACCATGTACAATTCCTCCTCCAAATAACCGTTTAAGAAGGCGGTTTTCACATCCATCTGCCAAATTTCATAGTCATGAAAAGCGGCAATCGCTAAGATTATCCGAATGGAACGCAGCATAACTACGGGTGCAAAAATTTCAACATAATACAATCCTTGCACTTGAGTGAAACCTTTTGCCACTAGTCGTGCCTTATAGGTATCTGGTTGCCCTTCTACAGAATGCTTTATTTTGTAAAGCCATTTGCACTGAAGAGGTCGTACCTTGTTAGGTAAATCAACAACATCCCATACGTCATTCTCATACATGGAGTCCATCTCGGATCGCATGGCTTCAAGCCATAGCTTAGAGTCGGAACAGGTCATGGCACCTTTATAGGTAGCGGGTTCATTACTCTCTAGGAGCAAAACGTCATTTTCCTCGACCATACCAATGTATCTGTCTGGAGGATTAGAGACTCTACCCGACCTCCTAGGTTCCTGAGGAATATTAACCGTATCATAAGTTGAAGGAATATCTTCCTCCATCTGTTCCTCGGTTGTTGGTTCTTGAATCTCCGACAGCTCGAAGGTTCTATTACTTGACTTGTTCTCGAGAAACTCTTTCTCTAAGAACTTTGCACTAGCCGCAACAAAAACTCGATGTTCGGTAGGCGAATAAAAGTAATGACCAAACATTCCTTTTGGATAACCAATAAAGTATGTCTTGACCGATCGCGAGCCGAGATTATCCTCGTGTCTCCACTTGACATAAGCCTCGCAGCCCCAAACCCGAATAAAGGACAAGTTAGGGACCGTTCCCTTCCATATCTCATACCGAGTCTTGTCGATAGCTTTAGACGGACTTCGGTTAAGTATAAGAGCAGCTGACAAAAGAGAAAAACCCCATAATGAATCAGGTACTACCGTGTGACTCATCATGGATTGAACCATATCAAGTAGTGTTCGATTTCTCCATTCGGATACACCATCTAATTGAGGTGTTCCAGGTGGAGTCAACTGTAAAACTATTCCACAGTCTTTAAGGTGTTGATCAAACTCATTTGAAAGATATTCACCACCACGATCTGAACGGAGTGCTTTAACCTTTCTTCCCAGTTGGTTCTCAACCTTATTCTGGTATTCCTTGAATTTTTCAAAAGACTTACTTTTTATGCTTCATTAAGTAGACATATCCGTATCTACTCAAATCATTCGTGAAAGTGATAAAATATCTATAGCCGTCTCTTGCGGTGATTGACATAGGTCCACATACATCAGTATGTATGAGTCCTAATAGGTCATTAGCGCGCATTCCAACACCTTTGAAGGAAATTCGAGTCATTTTGCCGATAAGACATGATTCACACGTGCCAAATGATGAGAAATCAAATGTGGAGATAGTCCCATTCTCAATAAGTTTCTTTACACGTTTTTCATTTATGTGTCCCATTCGGCAATGCCATAGATAAGTTTGATCTTTGTCACCAACCTTTAATTTCTTATTATTCACATGTAATATATCTGTGGTTTGATCTAAGATATAAATTCCATTCATGGAAACTGCTTTGCCATAAACTATTTCATTAAAAGAGAAAATACAGCTATTGTCCTTTATTGAAAATGAAAAACCTTCTTTATCAAGTACGAAAACATAAATAATATTCTTAGATAAACTGGGTACATAGTAACAGTTATATAAATATAACTCAAAACCACTCGAGAGCTGGATTACGTATGTTCCCATTGAGATTGCGTCAACTCTTTCTCCATTCCCGACTCGTAGGTCCACATCACCCTTTGCGAGAGGTGTGATGTTTTTAGGCCCTGCAAATGATTACACAGATGAGAACCACAACCAGTATCAAGTACCTAAGTTCCGAAACTTGCATGGTTAATCTCAATCATATGAATATAAGATGACATACCAACAGGAGTGACGCGGCCTGCTTTTATGTCCTCACGGTACACGGGACAGTTCCTCCTCCAATGCCCAGTCTTGTGACAATGGTGGCACTCAACGTTACCGCCCTTGTTCTTTGTCTTGCCTTGTGAGCCACTAGTCTCACCAGGCCCACTCTTACCGTTTCCTGACTTCTTAAACTTTGGCTTTCCTACACTTAGGTCGCCGTGAGCTTTGCCCTTACCCTTATTCTTGTTGGAAACCATGAGAACATCTTGCTTCATGCTGCCACTCAATGTCTTATCCTTCTCGGTCTTTACGAGAAGTGAGTGTAGCTCATGAGGACTTTTCTTCATGTCATTCATGTAGTAATTTGCCCTGAAAAGGGCAAAAACATCACGAAGTGAATGAAGCATACGGTCAATGACTATGCTCTCACTGATTTTGCAATCAAGTGCCTCCAGTTTCTTGACATTCTCAATTATGTCAAGAATGTGTGGGCTAACCGGTTGGCCCTTCTGGAGTTTCGCCTCAAAGAAGCGTCAAGTATGCTCATAAGTAACGATTCTCAGTGCTTTTGAGAACTCATTAGTGAGCGTGGTGAAAATCTTGTTTGCACCTTGGGCAATGAAGCGTCTTTGCAAATTGGTTTCCATTGCAAAAATGAGTACGTTATTTATCGCACCCGCTTCGATGACGAAGTCACTATAAGAAAGTGACTCGTTAGCTCTTGCATTGGGGCCTGGGTTTGGCGGTATTGGCTCAGTCAAGTACTTGAGCTTACCGTCAGCAATGGCAGCATTCCGCAATGATGCCTCCCAGTTCGCAAAGTTGGACCCGTCATTCTTCAGTCGTGTGGACTGATTCATGTGGTCCATGAAAGTTTTGAGCCAGGACTCGCGTGCAAGTGTGGCACTTGGCATAGGGATATCATTATTTCAAGCCATTTGTTGTAAGCAGTATTATCAATATAAAACGAATTCTACACTGCGAAAAGAAGAAGAAAAACATAATAAGCATACTCATCGTTATGATTTAAGTCTAATGCAAAACTGTTATAATGCGAAGACTCAAGCATTTATAAAATTGACCTCCCTCAAGAATTATATAAATGATCTCAAGACTTAATTATCTGTAAATTGATAAGCCAACCTCTTGGCTAATTCTACTTTTAGAATTCTTGGTTGATAAATTTCTGTAAATTCTATCTATAGTCCATCATAAACTCGAGAAACTCTTCGGATTATAATGTTGAGGTAAAAAAAGTCAACACAAACTACTTACCCAATGTAGAAGGGGTCATATGGAGAGTAAGGTCATATATGCCTACCGACGAAGAAGGGATTCACAGTTGTTTGGCCTATAAAGACTAGTCTCAATTTTAGTTTTAGAGGAAGATCCCATCAACTTTATTTTAATACATTTTAAGTGAACTAATATCTAGCATACGAGAATGAATAAACTAAGATGATGGCTTAAAAAAAAGTGTGAGATCTTTATGTCCATGATAACTAACATCCAAGCTATATGAGTCAATTTTCATGCACATAAGTAGGGGGTTTGGTTTAGGCGGAATATGTTGCACTAATTATCATGCGAAGAAAAGAAACAAGAATGGAAACACGTAAAACAAAAACAAAGTCCTAGTGTGGCCTATCTACCAAAATGAACATAAATACAACTTAGGAATCCTTCCTAGGACCCGAGAAGCTTGTCTTGATGTTCCATCTTAGTCCATGTAGCGGGAGCGAGCAATCCAATCTCCATCTTTAGTCTTCTCAAAATTACAATTAATAAATTACAAAATAAACCTATTTACATTCTAATTTCAAAAACATAATACTAAAGAAAACCAAAGGAGATTCGAGATCTCAAAATTACATCAAGATTATGTTTCCGTCATTACGAAAACATAATCAACTAAGGCCACACTAGGTAATTCCAAATTACAACCGATTGCAAAAATACGTAAAAAAACCATTCAACAACTCATACAACTAAATAAAATGCATCAACAATAAATTAATCATTCAAGACATAATTCGTTAATTATGTAGAGTAATTTATCCAAACCACCTATTTTAAAATGATCAAAATTATGTGACAATTCCTCAATTACTCACAATAATTCCAATCTTAATACACATTAACTTGTAATATGAATTAATCTAACATCATTTTAAACCACTTTAAAATAATTGGGTATCTAAAATTTGTGAACTTTTTCACAACAAACAATCATACATTATAGATATAATGTATAATAATTATTGGCCAATACAAAAAAAAAACGAAAAAAAAAAGATTTTTTTTAATTGCTCTCGGCATTCAGCCCTAAAATATCGAAAAACAAGTTTTTTTTTCTTTCTTTTCTCGAAAATAACCCCTTTTATGTGAACAAATTTGTTTAATGTTGCTACTATAACAAGATTGGCATAATCATCAACGTTTAATTTAAACATAGATCCATACTAGATGATTCAATTTAACCTCTTAAAATGAATATCTAAATTATGATTAAATCGATTATCTGAATATTTGATTCATCACAATTGATTTGAACATTATTAAATTAATGAATCGTGATTCTTAAACAACAATTTAACACCATGTATGCCAAAACTATATAGCACAAACAAATGAACATCATCAATCAAAATAATTTCCATTTACATTTCAATTTAATTCTTATTAAATCAAAACATCTACAAATTTATCATATTATCATCTTAACATATTAAAACAACAATATCAATAAATCAAAATGGAAACAAGGCATCAAAAACAAAAAAAAAAAACATCTCGGCAAAAAATAAAATTTATATGGCCGAATTTTTTTTTTATTTTTATTTTTGTTTTTGTTTTAATCCATTTATGAAAATCATATAAAATAATTTCGTGGCCTATGCTCTGATACCACTTGTCAGAAATATCGGTATATTTCATCAAGAAAAATTCGGATTATAACGAAATTATGAAATATGAAATTACGAGTCATAAACGAAATGTATAAACAAAAGAATAGAGATTAGAATTAACCTCCGGTCCTAGCAATTTGGCCTAAGAACAAATATCGAGATCGAGATTCTCCTAATCGTTGCACCCATGATGCTCCGAGAAATGCCTTTTTCTTACTAGAAAGAGAACCCTAATTCCTGATAAATTTTTTTTAGGGTTTTGTGATGAGAGTATAGAGTAAAAAATGAGAGAGAAAATGATCCTCCCACCTCTCCTATATAACCGTCCAAAAGGAGAAAAAGAGGGGAAGATCTTTTTCTTATTTTTTCTCCCCTTTAATCGTGTAACAACCAAACAAATAAGAAGAAAATATTCTTATTTTAGGTTGTTATCATATTGTATAAAATGTGTATCATTATCAATTATCATTTATGTCGTCACGTATCAATAAGTCCACACACAACAGTTTGTAGTCGATTTATTAATGCCGGTCTGTCATCATTTATTATGACAATTTCGTATAATATATACATTAACTATAAATATCGCATATTTATAATTTGCTAATTAAATATAACCGTTTATGTTTAATTACGAATTAACATCTTAATTCGTTTAAGCTAACATTATATACATTAATTAAATATAACAGTTTATATTCTATTTACGAATTGACAATTAATTCGTCTCAGCTGATATTATTTAATTATATTGAATAAACGACTCATCATCACATTGACTAACCTTTTAGTCAAATACATGGACTAACCTTTTAGTCATATAAGGCATCAATGTGATTATATTTTCATATAATCACATCTCTCAAACACATCGTTTAGGTGTGACTTTTAGGGACCAGTTGATCACCGCCATCAGTATGATAATAACGTCAAACTTCTAGCAAGCCAACCGTTATTAGTAAACGTTAATCAACTGATAAAATAATAAGTATACCCTGTGAACCTATAAGAGATTTATACACGTTATCACACTAACTGTGGAGGATACTAGCTCCAACAATATATATATATATATATATATATATATATATATATATATATATATATTCATAGTAATCATACATATTTTGAGAGGATATCAATATGATGAATGAATAGAAGCCAAAGCTTGGAACTGTCAATCGTCACGACGCTTGGGTGGCCGGTCACACACCTAAGAATGGACAGTTAGAATCTCCATATGCTAAGGCCATCAAAGAGAAAATTGTAAGAGTGAATAAATATGTCACTCCTACCACTGGTGATCGGCTATATAATTGTGAGTTTATATAAAATTTAGTTGTATAATGGTTTTTTGTGTATGTAGAGGATCTGTGTGAATGAGGTAGAGGAAGGAAAATGGAAGCCTCAAGGACGTGATGGCATTCTTGCTAGGGCAATAAGCAAAGCAGAGCAACCAGGTCGTGTGATAGGGGTATCGACGCATGTTGGTATCACTAAGTATTTTGGGAAAACTACTCGAAGGACAATGAGTGGTGATAATAGGATATAAAAATACTCCATTTTATTCAACATAATTTATAAATATATATGCTGAAATTATACTACTTATTTTAATCATATTCATTTTTACTACATAGCTGCAAACAAAGGCTAGGTTGATACTCAGAATGGTGGAAACGGGGGATAAGCCAACTGAAGAAGAGTTGGTTATGGTTCGGCAAATCATAAAGGAAGCAGGGGAGGAGAAGGAAAAAGCGGGCATGCGAACTGAGGATGACATGGCAAAGGAAAATGAGGTGGGAGCCGAAGACATGTTAAAGGATCAAGATCGGGTAGTTGATGAGAAAGCCATGAAGACCGTGAGAGAGGAGATGGAGGGAGTTGATGATGACACGTTCTTATCATCTCAAAATCCGGCTTTTGATGAGGTATTAGCTACTACAACTAGTTTATAATTGCTGTACATATACTAATTAATTAAATTTATTAATTAAAGTAGTGCATGTATATATACTAATTAATTAAAAATGTGAAGGGTGTTTGTAAGAAGCCTTGTGTTCTTTACTACAATGCCCCTATAGTACGATCCAACAAAATTGTTGTGGCAAGGGGAGCAGCGTTTTATTAAGACCAGATTCAAGAAGTTGAGTTTCAGGGCATTGCCCTCCATCAGATTGGAGGAAAGTGAAAGTGACCGACTTATATCTGGAGATGTATGGTACTATAATAGTACCACTTAATGATAATTGGTGTTTGCAAGATGTCGTGGGTACTATTGTGCAATGGCCTGAAGCATTCATTAATGTTGACATCTCCGGGGTAGTTATGCTAAAGCTAACGCATTTTATTTAATGAAAGCCTTTAAATTTATTAGGGTAACCTTATCTAACATATAATAAGTATTTTAATTTTTACATTTGCGGGAGTTACACGAAGTCATTATGGCTGAAATTAGGACTACTACGTCAACAACCAAAGTCACTAATTCGACTTCTTCTCCACCCAAAATTAAAGAGGGAGTAATAATTTGAAAAATAGATTGCGAGTTTTTCCTTTTTTTTTTGGTTATTTAAATTATATATGACGTCTCGTGTAACACCCGCGAATTTCCCAATTTTAGCCATTGTGATTTATTTAACCGTTCAATTTCTTTATTTATATTTTAAATTATTTAATTTAATTAATTTCGTGTTTAACATAATTTTCATAAAGATTTCATTCTTATAAGCTTGTTTATATAAAAATATATGTATACATATTTTTGGCCGGACAATAATAGTGACAGTAATAATTATAATTCCCGTCTTAATTTCCATCTACACATAGACCGTCGCATTTCATTTGGGAATCTTATCTAAACTCAGACCAACCGTATGTCGACAACACACCCACCTACCCTCTTACACTCTACCTTTATATAATCATTATTATTATATATTATTATTACTATTATATATTACTATTATATATTATTATATGTATATATTATTACTATTATTACACCAACCCGTCCCCACCCCTCATTTCTTCTTCCTTCTTTCTTTCGAAACAACAGCAGCAGCAACAACAAAACACAAAGCTCCGTAAGCCATTTTTATTCGACCTTCAAACCCGGATCCCTACCTCATTTCTCCACCAAATTCGATGATTTTTGTACCATTATCATTCCCCTTCCTTCCTCATTCTTTCAAAGTAAGAAAGTTTCAGTTTTGATGTGGTTTTGAAAATGTCGTCTTAAGACAAACTCTGTTTTATGACTCAATAACTCGTTGTTCCTCCTTTTAGTCCAAGACCCGAGAGCGGTTCGCATTTTGGACGTTTTCACTCGGAAATTCGAGAAGCTAAGGTAACGGTGATAGGTTACTCGACAAATTTTTGATATTTCGCCCTTCATACTCGATTCTCACCGTTGTTGGTCATAAAGTTTGGTTCTTTTGTCTTTCTCATGTATGTGGTTAAATTTGTGGTGTCAGTGGTCATTTTACATGGTTGTAGGAACCCCCTTTTTGTTCGTTCTCATACTAGAACCAGGTATGGGGGAGTGGTTGAGTTCACTGCATAATCCGTGTTTGTAAGCTGCTGCCATTCCCGTTTTTCTGTCTTTCTTTGAGTTCTCTTGGATGAAATGTGTATTGGTTATTTGTACCTTAAGCGTGCTTGCTTCCGTCTTACCTTCGTCTTCAATTTCCGTCTTGAGTTTGGACAAAAATGGCGGCTGGAACCTTGTTTTGTACCGTGATTGGTACTGCTCTTGTCCCCTGTTTTGGGGTCGTGAAATGGAAGTTGAGCTCTGTTTTGGGTTTTCAATATGGTGTTTGTGGGGTGGCCTGCCACGGCCTGGTTACACTTGTTTCGGGCGGCTGTTGCAGCCCTTTTCGGGCTGCCGCAGGTGGTGGTTGGGGGTCTTTGCAGGCTGATTAGACGCGGCCTTACGCTTGTTTCGAGTAGTAGAGGTTGGTTAGTTTGTATGGGATATTGGGCGTATGAATATATGTATATATGTATCCGTCTTAAGCTAGTTTATATGTCCGTCTTTTGGTTCACCTGTTTGTTGATCCGGGTTTGGTCATGGTTTTGTGGTTGTTTTACGGACTGTTTGGCAGCCGTGAAATGGGTGGTCGTGTGGACTGTTTTGGTACCATTTGTAGTGCGGTTTATGTGGCCATTCGGATCAGCTTGGGCAGTCGAAATGGAGGTTTCGAGTTGTGATCGTGGTGTAGTTGCCGTACCATTCCCCTGCCCTCTTGTTTGATTTCCTTAACAATTTTTATGAGTATGTATTTTTGGGCTCACAACAAGTTAGTATTTGGGGTCGCCACATTCTATTTGTTGGGCTTGTCATGCTCTATATTTTGGACTTGTCATGTTTCATCAATGGGGCTTGTTAGGTTTTATTAGTTGGGCTTGAAATGTTTACTTGATTGGGTTGTTAACATTTATAATTGAATGCGTGTTTTGCTTATTATAAATGGTTCATTTCCGTTTGTTTACATTTTTATTCAAGTGACAAATATTGAAGAAATGGGTTATTTGTTCATGTTCATGAATATAAGTTGGCATGAAATGTCTTACCTGGATTATCATTTGCTCATTATATATTTATTACTCTCTTTTCAAGTTGATTCGTATCGCTTGGTTGAGTCGTATTCTTATGATATATCTTTACGCCTTACTTGTGCCGTTCTGCCAATTATTGGTTTACGCCGCTCCCGTGCCGATATGCCGGGAGTTGGTTAATTTATGTTTTTCCCGTCCCTTTCGGACTGTTCTGCCGATTGTGAGTTAGCTCATATCGTATTCTGGTGACAATGCCTTTATGCTATACATTTTGCTTGACTTGTCTTTACGCCTCGTTCGTACTGTCCTGCTGATTGTGGGTTTAGCTCATATTTTCCGCCTCTTTCGAACTGATCTGCCGATTGTGGGTTCTCGATTTCCGATCTGTCGTCGAGTCTTGGATGCGGACTGTTCAGCCGCATGTCGAATCGGGGACCGTTCTGCCCCGAGAGTCTTGTCAGATTTAGACTAGGACGGAGTCTTGGGAGTACCATTGTCGTCCTACCAGGGGAATTATATATTTATATATGAGTAGTAAAGGTCTTGTTGTGTTATAAATATTGGTATTTGTCTTTCAAGGCAAGAGTTATGCCTTGCGTTGTTTGTCTTGGTCCTATCGGATACTAGGGGTGAGCTATAAGCCATCTAGTTGCGATATGATCATCGGGATTGATGTTCACATCCGTTCTTATGGTGAGATGCAAGCCATAAGTATGAATGTGACATTAGTAGCCACGTCCCGTGCAATGTTTGCTAAGTGGTTTTCCAATTAATGGCTACGATTTATATTCCTGTAATTTGCATTGATTGACCCCTTACTTAACTGCTTCACATGATTTAGATTCTAATCTCATATCTATGTTGTATTTCCTCGAACGGCGTGCCTTTGTACAAATGACCGTACTCTTGTCTTTCATATTATTTAATTGTCTCACATGATTAGTCGAATCTTTATTATGCTAATGTTGATCTATCTTGTTCCATCTCACTTAATTGCCATGTTTAAATATAAACTTGATATTCATATCTTTTGTAAGTATTTTACATGACTTACCTGTTTTAGTTCTTTGTTATGTTCGTTTTGACATTTTGTGGCTAGGAGAACCTTGAGTTACTCCCTACTGACTGTGGCGTTCATGTTTACATGAATGACAGGTGCTGATGATGCTTACGTGGGGAAGACGTGTGGGCCAACGAGAACTAAACCCTTGGACCTTAAGTTGCTAGTTTAGAAACCCCATATATGTTTATTCGTGGGATATCTTTTCCCCGCTTTCTAGAGTTGGGTTGTAATAACCTAAGTTTGCCTATTGTTGTATTTGTTTCATTTCAGTTTTGGCACCCGCGTGTTAATCTTTAACTAGTAATAAAAAGTTTTTAAAATATCATAAATTTCCGCTTTAATTCATTAGTTATATTTTCGGCGTTATCGCGGGGTGTCACAGTTGGTATTAGAGCCTATGTTGCTCCCGACGCACACATGTGTACCCCAAATTTAAATTTTAACCTGACCTTGAATAAAGAATGAGAGATGGATAGACTTAAGGACCTAAGGTGGTAGTCTGTAGTGTATTTACTTTTTGTTAGGTTCTAACATGTTTGTTGATTGTCATTTAATGATTGTTGTGCCCTTGGATCAATGACCATGAGCTTACCTACGTGAAGATCAAGATTTGGTGCCTATTGCCGGGAATTAAAGATTTGTTCAACCTTGAAGAATGCTTCTACTTCCTCGAATATATCCCTCATTCTTTGTGTACCTTGCCTTATTCTTTATCTATTGGTTCTTATCCTTCTCCTAAACTTTCTTCTGTTTAACTTTGAAAGCTACTCTTGTACCCTTAACTTGTCCTTTGTTCATTGCTTATCCTCCCTTTTACGCCTTTCGATGGTGCTCTTTTTTTGAGGAATGTTAACCTTGGTGGGATAATTTGACTTTTGTGGAGTTTGTTTGTGGTTGACTCATAACCCTGGTCTTGAGAGGTTGTGATGTTGGAAGGACTTAGGTAGTGTGATGAAACATACTTAGTAATTCTCATACCTAATTCCTTGATAAAGTGAGCGTGATTGATTGGTGGAATTCATTGTGTTAAGTGTGAGTTGCATATGTTTCTAAGGTTACAGAACTTCGATTTGTTGATTATGTTTAGGATTGGAAAGGCTTGGGAAGTGTAGTAAGACGTGTCTTGGGATACTAGTGCTTAGTATTTGACTTAGAATGGATGAAATTGAACGGATTTGAGGATGTAGGATTGACTAAGTAAGTCGAATTTGTGATTGGCTTCCATAATCACTTTGGATATGAGGGTTTGATAATGTATATGTTACCATATGAGAAATGTTAATTGTGGGATTACTAATTGGTCTAAGAGAGTGATCTTGATTACTACTTGAGGTATGGTATGAGAGTGAGGCTAAGCTACATTGTTGGGGGAGTCTTAGCGCTTGTTTTATAGCTAGAAAGGATAATGGTATGGTTGACGCCAATTGTTAAGTTAAAGAACATAGTTCCAATTTATGGTGGTAGAATGAGAATATATGAGGTGGTAAAGTGTTGTTACTACTAAGAACCTGTTTCTTAAGAACTCGATGGTAAGTAAAGTTCTAGGATATCGGATTTGAAAGAATATACCTCGGGATGATGGTGACCATAATGGATTGGCGATGTGATTTGATATTAGTTGGCTCTTGAGAGTTCTTCAGTTGAGAAAGACTTAGTATTGAGAAGTATTTGTTAACCTTATAGTTTTATAAACCTTGAGGTTGTATTGAGTACTTGAGATGATGGGATGATGTTGTAGATGAGTGTAGTTCTGCTCTTGGGAATCCGTAATAAGTAAAAGGATAGAAGGACTCGAGATCTTATTGATTTTTCATACTTGGGTGATTATGCACCTTTCTTAAAAGAGTGTGTAGTAGAGTGAACTTTCATGAAAGGAGTTTTAGGTTGAACTGTTACTACCTTACCCTATATGAGAACCTTGTGGAATATTTGAGGAACATTTTTTTGGAATTCAGAGCTTGGAATTAGGATCCTTGATTGAGGATTTTACCATTTTGAGAAACCCATGGTGGATCCTAGTTAGATGTGAGTATAACTTTGTTGGAAACTTTGACCTTGATCTTGTGGAAGTTGTTTGTAAATGTTTGAGGATTTGGAGTGGTGAAATCACACTTATAGTGAAGTACCTTGTTACATGGAATAACTTAGGATGAAATAACGTAAGTGTTTTGAGGAAATCCTTGGGAGTGTTGTAGTCATAAGTTTTGTTGTTAGGAAGTTTTCAGAACCATTTGGATGATGTTGTTATTTTAGGTTTGAGTGTCTGGCGTTCCCTTGTTGTCTAATTTCCCTTTTTCCTTGATCATAAGCGTTACCGTTCATGCCTCTTTTCCTTGCTTCATCATGCTCCTCCTTTATGTTTGGTACTCGTAATCTGTGAAACTCTATCTTTGACATCCTTGTTGAACTGACTTCAATTCTTACCCTAGGAAGTTCATCACAGCTCTTTTTGTTGGTTAAGTTTGGACTCTCTTAGCGTACTTTGTATTAATGTTGTCTAAATTGCTTTTCATTTCATACAATTTCTAAATATTTCAAGTTACCATTTTTGGTTCGTTGTTAAAAATTTATGTTACCTTACAAAACTTTACCTATTTCAAAGGTTTGAAAATGAAAAAAATTATATTTAGTTCTCTAATTGTTCTTTGAATATAGAATCTTTTGTCATGATTTTGATTGCTAAACCCGAGTTGCTTTTAATTGTGCTTAATTTCTAAATAACTTTGATCCATTTATGATTTATTTGTCAAAGTTTAATATGATAATTTCAAGAATTTGACTCCTTTTTGAGCTTAACAGTGAATCATTTAATTTTTATTTGGCTTTTACAAAAAAAATTTGAGTGGATTATCATTTTCAATTGTCTTTAACATTGATCGGATGTTAGAACTCGTTATTAGAGACGTTTAATAACTTGTTCTACGCTTGTCGACGAGTGATTTTTGTTTTAAATTTGTCTTTCACTTGGAAAGTTAGCATTCTTGTGTGCACGACAAAAGCAATTTTGTTCCATGAATGAGACTTATACTTTTAAAAACTCTTCGTTATTGTTTTTGAAAGTATTTTGATTTTTGAGTGCCTTTTGACCTTATCTTTTATTTGGAATGTGATGTTCCTGAATGCGTAACAAGAACACTTCCGTTTCTGTGACGAGAATCTGGTTCTGCCGGAAAATTTTATTTGAAACTTTTGAAAGAATTTTAATTCTTACGATAAGTAACCTTTTTATGTTTTGGTTACCGATTTCAAAAAAAATATTCAAGTTTTATTTTATAACCTTTTATTTCTACTTCCATGTTTCGAGGACGAAACTTTTTAAAAGGTGGGGTGATTGTAACACCTGCTAATTTCCCAATTTTAGCCTTGTGGATTTATTTAACCGTTCAATTTCTTTATTTATATTTTAAATTATTTAATTTAATTAATTTCGTGTTTAACATAATTTTCGTAAAGATTTCATTTTTTATAAGCTTGTTAATATAAAAATATATGTATACATATTTTTGGTCGGACACTAATAGTGACAGTAATAATAATAATTCCCGTCTAGACATAGACCGTCGCATTTCATTTGGAAATCTTATCTAAACTCGGACCAATCGTATGTCGACAACACACCCACCTACCCTCTTACACTCTACCTTTATATAATCATTATTATTATTATTACTATTATTATTATTATTATTATTATTATTATTATTATTATTATTACTATTATTATTATTATTACTATTATTATATATTATTATATGTATATATTGTTACTATTATTACACCAACCCGTCCCCGCCCCTCATTTCTACTTCCTTCTTTCTTTCGAAACAACAGCAGCAACAACAACAAAACACAGAGCTCCGTACGCCATTTTTATTCGACCTTCAAACCAGGATCCCTCCCTCATTCTCCACCAAATTCGATGATTTTTGTACCATTATCTTCCCCTTTCCTTCCTCATTATTTCAAGGTAAGAAAGTTTCAGTTTTGATGCGGTTTCGAAAATGTCGTCTTAAGACAAACTCGGTTTTATGACTCAATAACTCATTTTTCCTCCTTTTAGTTGAAGACCCGAGAGCGGCTCGCAATTTGGACGTTTTCACTCGGAAATTCGAGAAGCTAAGGTAACAGTGATAGGTTACTCGACAAAATGTCGATATTTCTCCCTTCCTACTCGATTCTCACCTTTGTTGGTCATAAAGTTTGGTTCTTTTGTCTTTCTCATGTATGTGGTTAAATTTGTGGTGTTAGTGGTCATTTTACATGGTTGTAGGAACCCCCTTTTTGTTCGTTCTCATATTGGAATCGGGTATGGGGGAGTGGTTGAGTTCACTGCATAATCCGTGTTTGTAAGCTGCTGCCATTCCCATTTTTCTGTCTTTCTTTGAGTTCTCTTGGATGAAATGTGTATTGTTTATTTGTACCTTAAGCGTGCTTGCTTCCGTCTTACCTTCGTCTTCAATTTCCGTCTTGAGTTTGGACAAAAATGGCGGCTGGAACCTTGTTTTATACCGTGGCTGGTACTGCTCTTGTCCTCTGTTTTGGGGTCCTGAAATGGATGTTGAGCTATGTTTTGGGTGGTCAATATGGTGTTTGTGGGGTGGTCTGTCACGGCCTGGTTACACTTGTTTTGGGCGGCTGTTGCACACCTTTCCGGGAAGCCGCAGGTGGTGCTTGGGGGTCTTTGCAGGCTTATTAGAGGCGGCCTTAGGCTTATTTCGAGTAGTAGAGGCTGGTTAGTTTGTATGGGATATTGGGCGTATGAATATATGTATATATGTATCCGTCTTAAGCAAGTTTATATGTCTGTCTTTTGGTTCACCTCTTTGTTGATCTGGGTTTGGTCATGGTTTTATGGTTGTTTTACGGACTGTTTGGCAACCGTGAAATGGGTGGTCGTGTGGACTGCTTTGGTACCATTTGTAGTGCGGTTTATGTGGCAATTCGGATCAGCTTGGGCAGTCGAAATGGAGGTGTCGAGTTGTGGTCGTGGTGTAGGAGTCGTACCATTCCCCTGCCCTCTTGTTTGATTTCCTTCACAATTTTTATGAGTATGTATTTTTGGGCTCACCACAAGTTAGTATTTGGGCTCACCACATTCTATTTGTTGGGCTTTTCATGCTCTATCTTTTGGACTTGTCATGTTTCATCAATGGGGCTTGTTAGGTTTTATTAGTTGGGTTTAAAATGTTTACTTGATTGGGTTGTTAACATTTTATGTTTTTGGGCCACACTTGTTATGGGTGTTTTGGTGCCAATTCCGAGTCATTTGAAATGTTTAAATGTCGTCTCGTGTTTTATATAACTTAATTCGTTAAATATCATTCATTAATATATTTTTCTCACATTAATCATAAATATGGAATTTATTATTTATTCAAGTCAAAATTTGATGAAATGTCTCATTTACCTATAATATGAATTTTTAATCCATTCATTCTCATTTATTTATCGTATCTCAAATATGAGTGAATTATTCTACTTGTTTGATTAAACTGAGTCATTTATAATTAAATGTGTGTTTTGCTTATTATAAATGGTTCATTTCTGTTTGTTTACATTTGTCAAGTGACAAATATTGAAGAAATGGGTTATTTGTTCATGTTCATGAACATACGTTGGCATGAAATGTCTTACCTGGATTATCATTTGCTCATTATATATTTATTAGTCTCTTTCCGAGTTGATTCGTATCGCTTGGTTTAGTCGTATTCTTATGATATATCTTTACGCCTTACTTGTGCCGTTCTGCCAAGTATTGGTTTACGCCGCTCTCGTGCCGTTCTGCCGGGAGTTGGTTGATTTATGTTTTTCCCGCCCCTTTCGGATTGTTCTGCTGATAGTGGGTTAGCTCATATCGTATTCTAGTGACATTGCCTTTATGCTATATATTTTGCTTGACTTATCTTTCCGCCTCTTTCGGACTGTCCTGCTGATTGTGGGTTTAGCTCATATTTTCTGCCTCTTTCGGACTGTTCTGCCGATTGTGGGTTCTCGATTTCCGATCTGTCATCGAGTCTTGGATGCGAACTGTTCTGCCGCATGTCGAATCAGGGACCATTCTGCCCCGAGAGTCTGGCTAGATTTAGACTAGGACTGAGTCTTGGGAGTACCATTGTCGTCCTACTAGGGGAATTATATATTTATATATGAGTAGTAAAGGTTTTGCTTGGTTATAGATATTGGTATTTGTCTTTAAAGGAAAGAGTTATGCCTTATGTTGTTTGTCTTGGTCCTATCGGATACTAGGGGTGAGCTATAAGCCCTCTAGTTACGATATGATCGTCGGGATTGATGTTCCCATCCGTTCTTATGGTGAGATGCAAGCCATAAGTATCAATGTGACATTAGTAGCTACGTCCTGTGCAATGTTTGCTAAGTGGGTTTCCACGTAATGGCTACGGTTTCTATTCCTGTAATTTGGATTGATTGATCCCTTACTTAACTGCTTCACATGATTTGGATTTTAGTCTCATATCTATGTTGTATTTCCTCGAAATGCGTGCTCTTGTATAAATGACTGTACTCTTGTCTTTCATATTATTTAATTGTCTTACATGATTAGTCGAATCTTTATTATGCTAATGTTGATTTATTATGCTAATGTTGATCTATCTTGTTGCATCTCACTTAATTGCCATGTTTAAATATAAACTTGATATTCATATCTTT
This sequence comes from Silene latifolia, assembly GCF_048544455.1. Taxonomy (NCBI): domain Eukaryota; kingdom Viridiplantae; phylum Streptophyta; class Magnoliopsida; order Caryophyllales; family Caryophyllaceae; genus Silene; species Silene latifolia. The sequence continues at coordinate 99,971,991 of NC_133537.1, read as the reverse complement.
TGTAAGTATTTTACATGACTTACCTGTTTTAGTTCTTTGTTATGTTCGTTTCGACATTTTGTGGCTGGGAGAACCTTGAGTTACTCCCCACTGCCTGTGGCGTTCATGTTTACATGAATGACAGGTGGTGATGATACTTACGTGGGGAAGACGTGTGGGCTAGCGAGAACTAAACCCTTGGACCTTAGTTTGCTAGTTTAGAAACCCCTTATCTGTTTATTCGTGGGATATCTTTTCCCAGCTTTCTAGACTTGGGTTGTAATAACCTAAGTTTGCCTATTGTTGTATTTGTTTCATTTCATTTTTGGCACCAGCATGTTAATCTTTAACTAGTAATAAAAAGTTTTTAAAATCCCATAAATTTCCGTTTTAATTCATTAGTTATATTTTCTGAGTTATCGCGGGGTGTCACGTCTCGCGTAATGTATATATATATTTTTTTTCCTAAATTGTAGACCGAGCTTAAATCAGACAATGACATTATAAGCCATCTAATTTTACTGCACACAAGTCTGCTCTTCCTCTTAAAGCTAAATATCAGAGCTATGATTATAAGCAAAAATTGAATACTCCAACGCTCGTAGCTTTACACTAATGTGACTCATATTTGAGCACATTTAGTCCCCGAATTAACCTCGTTCCTATGCTTTATAGCACTTATTTAGGTCATTTACTATCTTTAGTTTCCCATTTTGTATATTCTTTGAGGTTTTGTCTCCTTGGTAGGAAAGGATTGCGAACCTTGCATTTATAAGGCGAAATGGAGCTATATGGATTGCATCCAATGACCAACCATCAAAGAGAAGACCAACACTAGAGGCCTAAGTAGATAATAAAGTGAAATGGGCAATGATGAAAGGATCCTTGCATCATCGACATTATCCTTGCGGATTGTTAAGGAGGAAAAGAAGAGAGGCACTCTTCCCAGGAAACCGAGCGGATAAAGCACGATCCGAGCGGCTCAGAGCACCAGGGTCCAAGCGTATTGTTCCCAGGACAAGCGGCTTACAGCGCCAGGAGCTGAGCGTCTTCCCTAGGATTCGATAGGATTGCAAGGCAGAACAGCCCGTGCCATACCACGAGACGAGCGGACCGAGGCAGGACTAGCAAGAGGATCCGCTCATTTCCCTCGGGAGTAGCATTTCCTTAACTTTTCTTAGGGTCTTAATAGTCATTTAAGCTCTTAGTAACCCTAATTTTTGTACCTAATCTTTAGTATAAATACCCTTTTGTACTACCTAGATTAGCATCATTCCTTAATCAACTCTTATGCTCTCTTAATCTACTCTCAAATTCGTCTTAATTTAGTTGTAATACATTTCTCAATATTAATCATATCTTAATCTTTCCTTAATTTCTCTATTGTTCTTCCTTTATTTTGGGTAATTACAAGATTTTTTTAGTTTATTTGGAGGATTGACAACCTTCCATCAATCATTAAGTACTTCTATTATTATTTACTTTTTGGAATCATCTTCATAGGTATAATTCTCTCTTAATATTTTTTTGTGGTTGGTAGCTTTTGACGAGGAGTTTTAGCCCACACCAAAAATGGCGCCGTTGCCGGGGACGCTGTTAAATTGATTTGATTTTCATTAATTGTTTTTAGTTGTGTCTTTCTTTACCTTGGGGAAGTAAAACTCCTCAAGGTTGTTCTAATTGTTTTCAAGTTGTTTGATATTTTGCATGACTAGGCGATCACAAGGTAATCCATTACCTATTGATCTTGAGATTCAAAGAACCTTAACCAACAATAGAAGAGTTGTTAGAGGTACTTCAAGAGTTGTAGGTATTGGAGAGATTGTGGACATTCAACCAAATAACATTGAGTTTACTAACCCTTTTGCAAGAGAAGGAGAGGATAACCCAATACAAAACCCACCACAAAATCAACCCACAATGCCTGAATTTTCATCACATTCCATACCAACCGAGGAGAACCTACCAAATGGTACTCCTATACCACCACATTAAACCGGTAATTTCATTGCCAAATCCACATTCATACAACTAGTTGAGAGAAGCCAATTTGGAGGGATGCCTAGTGAAGACCCTCATTCACATATGGAGACTTTTTGTGACTATTGTGATGCGATATCTCAAACCGGAGTTACTCAAGACCAAATACGATGGGTATTATTTCCTGTTTCTTTGATTGGTACCGCAAAGCAATGGTTGAAGAGCCTAGACAAGGCTACCCTTGGTATTGACTCATGAAAGAAGTTTGCACTTGCTTTCTAAAATAAATTCTATCCTCAGGAGAAGACTAATATGTTAAGAGCCCAAATCACCGGGTTCAAGCAAAGAGATGAGGAATCATTGTATAAAGCATGGGAGAGATTTAAGGACACTTGTCGTTCTTGTCCACACCATGAACTTAGCGAGTGGTTCCTTGTGCAACAATTTTGGAATGGTCTATATAAAGACTCCCGGAATATTCTCAATATGGGATCCAATGGAATGTTCACCGAAGTTGATGAAAATAAAACATGGGCCAAAATCGAAGAGATGGCGGTTCATAATTCACAATATAGTAGGCCTCGAAAGGCTACTAGAGGAGGAAAGCATGAGGTAGATTCCATCACTCAATTTGGTGCTCAACTAATTAAGTGCTCATATTGACGCCATCAATTTGAAGTTTGGGAAGGCCATGGCTAAGCTTGATTAAGCTTCCAAATCACCCAAACAACATGTTAATGCTATGGTGGTATCATCCTCAATTCCAAGTGGAGTATGTGAAAGTTGTGGAACTTTGGGACATGACGAAAGTGAATGTAGGGGAACAAGTGAACAAGTAAGTGCTTTCCAAGCATACAAAAGTGGCACCCCTTATTCCAACTATTACAATGAGAATACCAAATTCCATCCAAATATTTCATACAAGAGCCAAAATGTTCAAAATCCTCAACCAAGATACACCCCACCTCCGATGAGAAATCACGCTCAAAAACACTTTTACAACCAAAGCCAAGGTTACCAAAATCAACCTTCTTACAATCAACCCAATGTCCAAAGCTTTGATGTTCAAAAAGCGGTCCTTCAAATGCAAAAGAATCAACAAGAATTTTTCACCCAAATGCAAAAAGATAGACAAGCCAAAGACATCACCATCAACAACATACTAGCCCACACCAAGATGCTAGAAACTCAAATGACTCAATTAGCTTCTTCTAACTCTCAAAGATAAAAGGGGACAATTACCACCTCAAAGTAATCCCGCATGACATGAGACGGTTAGTGCCATCCATTTGAGGAGTGGTACAAGATATAAAGGGCCGAAGAGGCCAATTGATGGAGATGTTGAGAATGCTAGTGAAAAGCAAAAAGTTGTGGAGAACTCTAAGGAAGAAGAACCCACCACCAATGAAGTTTCAAAGAAGAATAATGAAGAGAAAGCTAAGGAAAAAGAGCCTATTCTGATTAGACTTCCATTCCCAAATCGTCAAGCTAAGCCTAAGTTTGTTGAACAACTTGGAAAGTTCATGGAGATTGTGAAGAACTTAGAAGTCTCAATCCTATTCACGGAATTGATCAATCATGTTCCGGCCTATGCAAAATACATGAAAGACATTCTTACCAAGAAGAAATCCATCCGGAAGCTAGAGACTATTACCGTAACCAAAGTGAGTAGTTCTATTCTACAAGGGAGTTCCCCTCCAAAACTCAAAGATCCGGGAAGTTTCTCTATTCCGTGCACCATTGGCGACACTACAATCAACAAAGCATTATGTAACCTTGGAGCAAGTGTAAGTGTTATGCCACACTCGGTGTGCAAGAGGTTAGGAATGGGAGAACTCAAGTCCACCAACATTACGCTTCAAATGGCGGATCGATCAATAAAGATACCTTTAGGGGTATGGGAGGATGTTCCCATAAGAATTGGCAAGTCCTTCATCCCGGTAGACTTTGTGATTGTAGACATGGAGGAGGACTCCAACATTCCTATCATTTTAGGAAGACCTTTCTTGCATACCGCGGGAGTTGTAATTGATGTGAAACATGGAGAGCTCACACTTGAAGTAGGGGATGAGACAATCACTTTTAATCTTGACAAAATATTGAGAGCTCCCCGACTATATGAGCCATGTTTCATGATCGACCATTATACCGAGAAAGTGATAAGAAGAATTTGGCATCTCAATGCAAAGATCAAGCTATGGGTAAAGAATCACCACCCATCTGGAAGAAGAAAGTGTATAATCTTCAAGATGCTCTATCCGGAGAGCAAGAAAACTTCCTCAACAATGAGAGCTTGAATAGCTCACCACCAACCATGACAAGCAATGAATAAGCCCTCATTGGCCATGACAACAAGAAGGAAGAGCTGCTCTTGTCAACTCATAATACCATTGGGAAGCAAGCTAGTGAAGTTTGTGGTCTATTGGATGACGAATTTGAAGAATTAGTCAATCCCTACATTGGCAATGCTATGACCTTAGACCAAGGCTTTGTTGATCGTTGTCATCACTTTAACACGGGTTACCATCAAGAAGAACACAATGTAGAAAGGTCTATGCAAGATCTTTACAATGAAAATGAACAAGCCTTTGACTACTTCTATAAGTTGTTAATCAACATCAACAACATCTTGGCTATGCCCCCTTGACATCTCATTCAGGAATGAGAGTTTGGTGGAGTCCTCCCTAAACCACCATTTGTAAATTTTCTAACCCTTTAACTAGCATTTTATTTCATTTATTGTATTTTTGTCAATTTTGTATTTGCAATTTCGTACTTTGACCAAGATTTTCATTATGAGAAAGAGTGAGAGAGGGATTTTAATATGTTTTGATGTGTAGTGTTTGATTTAGTGTGGGGATAGCAAATGCCTAGGCAAGCCAAGCCTTAATAGTGCACCCATAATGGTAAACAAAGGAATGAAGAAAGAATGATACGGGAAATAAAGATCCCCACGGGTGGAACTAAACTCGTAGGTGCAGAGGAGAACCCGAGCGTCCCACAGGGAATCCGCTCGAGTTGGCTATGATCCGAGTTTCCTGGCTCTAGGACGAGGGTCTTGGGAGTGCTAAAATTGAAGAATTGGGTCTGTTTCAAAATCGAAGCAGATTATATTGAAGACGCCCATCTCAGTCCTGAAGCCGCTCGTCTTGGCAAGGATCTGCGCGTCTTGGCATGCTCAAAAATTTAAGCTTCACACTGACTATGAATCTGAGCGGCATGTGGAGGATTCGAGCGTCCCTAGAGAAAAGATCTGCCCGTCTCGAGCAGAATCCGCGCATCCCAGCATTTGTTGGAAATTCCTGAGCTTACTGACTGAGGATCTTTGCGTCCGCAGTCCAGGATGCTCGTCCCCCGCTGCTACTTAACCAAAAACACGGGATCCTCCTTCCTTCCCCAATTCATTTCTATCTTATACAAACACAGACACACACCCTTTCTCCCTCAAAATCCTATATCCCCTCATCAACAAAACACAAATTCCTCAACCAAATTCAGCCAAATCAAAACAAAACTTCCTCAAATCAAGATTAAACTACTCCTTTATCAACAAAAGGCCATCCAAAGATCAAAATCCTCACAAATTGAATCGATTTTCTAGGGTTTGAGCACAATTTTGAAAATCCTAAAATTGATTGGGAATTAATTGAAGCATGAGGAAACAAGGAGCATTCAAGCAGAATATTGGTTTGTTGATACAATTTTGACAAGGAGAACAACATGGCAAGAACAAAAGGTGGAAACAAGGCACCCTCAACCTCAAATTTATCCAAAAGGCAACAAGCTCTTCTCGCCTCAAAGGCTATGGTAGTGCATCAACCAAGGGTGGAGATTTAAGAAATTGCTACTCCTATGGTGGAAGCTACACCTACTCTGGTCATAGAACAATTGCAAGATTATCCAGAGGTAACTTTCATAAACGATTCTCATAGGAAAGCATTTGTATCCCTTACTAAGAAGACCATTATTGCTACCAAGTTTATATGTCAAGATGCCTTAGACAAATTGGGTGTGCTTGGGAGAACTAAGACATTTTTCGAGTCCATGAAATTGCTTACCCTCTTTTAAATGCAAGAATTGACTTACCCTTCCCTTACCATGGAGTTCATAAGCTCCTTGAAGTTGACTAAGGTAGATACTCGGAAAAATGTTGAATTCCGCCATGAGAACAAGGATAGACGAATGTCTATCAAAGAGTTTGCTCTTGAAGAACATTATCATTATCAGAAAAAGCCTTCACAATATGATGCCACACCCCTTTGGAAAGCCATCATCGAGAGAAAATTTGATTCTTTCCGGGAGTGCCATGTTCTATATATCCACCATCCGGGTATAAGAGTATGGCACAAGTTTGTGGGAAACACTTTGATTGCAAGAAAAGGCACCAATCACCTTACCGAGCTCGGTTTTGTCTACCTTGAATCTACCATGAATATCAATAAAAAGTTCACCAAGGAATACAACATACTTCAACTCTTACTTGATCGGTGGCTTACAATTGATAATGGTAAAGAAGGAGCGACTTTTATTGTTAAAAGAGGCTTAGTAACATTGTTAGCCAAACACTTTAACCTGGATTTCAACAAAAACAAGACATATAAACCGGTTAAAGGGGGAAACCTTCTTGAATTGACCACTATGATCAACAAGTTCCAATGGGTCAAGAATTATAATCTTGACAACCTTGCCTAGCAAGATATGCCGCATCAATGTTCGAAGTCCAAGCTACCTATTACCCATCTCCGATGAAGCCGAGATGATTATGAAGCAACATAGGGAATCACATGCCAAGCCCTCCTCCTCCTCCTCTATTGTGACTCCACCATATCCATTTGCCTAACAAGAATTCACACCAAGTGGCACTAATTTCATGGTAGGCAATGACTACTTGACTCATCTACTGTAACATATGCATAAGGAAGCTCATGAGGATCGGGTCAATACTTACCGAGCTCAATATCCGCCCCTCCTTCATTTAGCTAGGCAAGGACTACTTGATCCTACATGTCCTTTGCCTAGTTGGGCGGATAGGGAGGTGTTCTTCCCAAATGCTTCTAGAGATGCCAACATGGATAGTGAAGTTGCTAAGGGGAAGGAGATTGTTGTTGATGACAGGAGAGGTAGTGACTCTTGCCATGAGGAAGAAGAGGAAGAAGTGCAAAGTTCAAGTGATGATGAATATGGTGAAGCCTCCGGGTCCATGGAGGTAGATGATGACGATGATAATGAGGAAGTTGATGATGATAGCAATTATATTGATGAGGATGTCGTAATGAGCGAAAATTCAGGAATGACAAGCTTTTGGAGGATGCCACAACCCATTGTGAGTTTCCTACACCTCCTCTAGCTTTATTTATGTCTGTTGTTTATAATTTTTTTTTTTCATCTTGATCATTGGTTTTGAGTCCTAGCAACACTTAGAGGACTCCACCTCGGTCTCATTTAGGTATCTCATATTGTTCCCACTTTTGAAAATCCAAAATGACAATTAGTTTCATGCATTGCATACTTGTGCATGAACTCCCCTATTTTTACATTAGAAATAGTGTCTAACTTAGTTTGGGGAAGTTCAAACACAAGCATTGGGAGTTAATCTAAATTAGCTCTCCAACTAATAAAATCATGCATCATATAGTGTAGCTTAGAATGCATCACTTGTGTATATGTCATGTAGTTTGCATATTAGTGTAGAAATCATGCATTCTCATTTAGCTTAAATAATTTCCTATCGTCTTGGCCATTGAGGACAATGCCCATACTAGTGTGGGGATGGGATATTCTAACTTGACTTTTAAATCAAAAATGATTAAAATTGAAAAAATTTGAAAAATACAAAATATGTTCTTTTATATCACAAACACAAAAACCATAAAATTTGAAAAATTGAAAAAACCAAAAACATGTTCATTCCTTTATAATATAGAATTGTATATTTTGTATATACTTGTCTGTTTGTTTGTTTATCCTTCTATCACATTGATCGACTACGCCACATCCGAGGCATGAGGATTATGAAGACCGCATGATATGATCTTTCCAATCTCCTTTTTCCTCTCTATGTTAATGACTATGTAGCTTTATTTTGATTGATGCGGTATACACAAATGTGATTTTAGAAGTTGCATTTAGGTTTTATGGCATACTAGTTGGTAGAAGCATATGCATTAGGTTGTATAAATGTTAGTTGCATCATGGCATGGAGATGCATTTTAGGAAAAAATTTGTGAAAACATCTATTTGGGAAGCTTAACAAGTGTATATAAGGTCCTTATAGATACTTTTTCTTCTTAAGACTTTGCTCATTAGAATGCTTCTAAAACACCCTAGGATGTGTCATGCTAGTATCCTTTGACCCATGGATTAAGGCCTAGTCAAGAGTACCTTGTGGTGCGATAACTCCTTGACTACCGTTTATTCCAAGGCGACCCTTGAAACCATGCAACCATCTTCCACATCCATCATATTTTGTCAACAAAAAGGGAATGGGCATAAAAATTCATCAAATTAAGTTCGAGCATTGAAATGAAAAATCAAAAAGTTTGCATGTGCTTCAAGGAAAAGAGGAGTACAAAAATAAGAACTCCTATGCTTCAAATATAAGCACCCTCGTTACTAATTGGGGTAGCTTTGAAAATGTTCAAAAATGCAAAAAGTTGAAATTGTCAAGCATCAAATGCTAAACATCAAAGAAATGGCAAAAGGAAAGCGTTCTCAAAAATGTCAAATGCCACAAGAAATTAGGGGGAATAACAACATCAAACGCAAACTCCCATATGAAACTCAAAACACATTGATCCCTTTATCCATCGAATCCACTTTTGTGCATGGTAGAGAGGTGACGACCCTTATTCTTGTCTAGGCAAGAAAGGGAATTCCGCGATCCTCCAGTGTTTCTAACACCATAGGGAGACTACTCTTGACGAAAGCAGTTAACGATTGAGGACAAAGGTACCCTAGCTTGACACAACTTGGAGGTGATTTATTGGTATCCTTCTAGGCTTAGTAGTTTGAAGAAACCGTATCTATGATGGAGTGTGTACCCTTAGATCGGTTCCCTTTTAGATAATTTCTGCCACATAGTTGAGGAAAGTGGCTATTCATTTTTGTAGATGCATCCATTACTTACTTTTGTGTGGCTAATGCTTGGATGTATCGCCATTTTGGCAAGCCCCACCTTGCCTTACAGGAAGGCATCCTACCTCATGGTTGTCTTGTTGTGAGTTAAAGGGGCGGAGTGAGACCCGCTAATTGTCTCATATCGGCTATATTAGTAGGTTAGTTTAAATAAAGGTCCTAGTTTTAGTCACCTCTTTACTCGGGATGAACAAAGGTTCGGTTTGGGGATGTTTGATGTGACTCATATTTGAGCACATTTAGTCCCTGAATTAACCTCGTTCCTATGCTTTATAGCACTTATTTGGGTCATTTACTATCTTTAGTTTCCCATTTTTCATATTCTTTGAGGTTTTGTCTCCTTGGTAGGAAAGGATTGCTAACCTTGCATTTATAAGGCAAAATGGAGCTAAATTGATCGCATCCAATGGCCAAGCATCAAAGAGAAGAGATACACTAGAAGCCTAAGTAGATAATAAAGTGAAATGGGTAATAATGAAAGGATCCTTGCATCCCCGAAATGATCCTTGCGGATTGTTAAGCAGGAAAAGAAGATAAGCACTCTGCCCAACAAACCGAGCGGATCAAGCATGATCCGAGCGGCTCAGAGCACCAGGGTCCAAGCGTCTTGTTCTCAGGACGAGCGGCTTGCAGCGCCAGGAGCCGAGCGTCTTCCCTAGGATCCGAGCGGATCGCAAGGCAGAACAGCCTGTTCCATACCACGGGACGAGCGGACCGAGGCAGGACTAGCAAAAGGATCCGCTCATTTCCCTCGGGAGTAGCATTTCCTCAACTTTTCTTAGATTCTTAATAGTTATTTAATCCCTTAGTAACCCTAATTTTTGTACCTAATCTTTAGTATAAATACCCATTTGTACTACCTAGATTAACATCATTCCTTAATCAACTCTTATGCTCTCTTAATCTACACTCAAATTAGTCTTAATTTAGTTGTAATACATTTTTTTCAATATTAATCATATCTTAATCTTTCCTTAATTTCTCTATTGTTCTTCCTTTATTTTGGGTAATTAGAAGATTATTTGTGTTTATTTAGAGGATTGACAACCTTCCATCAATCATCAAGTACTTATATTATTATTTGCTTTTTTGAATCACCATCATAGGTATAATTCTCTCTTAATCTTGTTTAGATTTCAACTTATCCACATGTTATGTTTGATAAAATGCGAGCCTATGAATCCTTTAAGTTTTTACCCATCACCTATCTTTTCAATGAGGCTTGTAAGCATATAAACCAACTCGAGCCTCATTAGACCATGCATATAGTTGGATAGGAAGGATTTAGTTGACTTGTAGGTGTTGTACAATCAAATCGATTCGGCTCCGGGACCCAAACCTTCTTAGGGATTGTAAGATATACACTAACTCGATCCCATCACAACAGTAAGTGCTTGCTATATAATTTAGAACATGTTTGTATGATCAACTGCCATGAATCCCCTATGAACCCATGACACCGTAGTGCCTTTAATCAATTGTTTACAACCACTTTATTTGCTTTACTTTGTTTTTATTCATCTTGTTGATTAATTTAGTTTATCTCCTACCTCAACCCAAAGTGTGACACCCTTAGACATAGCTAATTGAAATTTAGAATCCTACATCAATACCCGTCCCTTGGAATCCGACCTTTAGTTATCTCTTTACTAAGAGTAGTTTGTGAAGTTATAAATATTGTTTTGGTTGGTAGCTTTTGACGACGAGTTTTAACACACACCATGCGCCAGCTGGCTGAAAGGAAGGCAGCTAACAAGGATGTACTCATTATTGAGATCGAAGAGGATGTTGTGGGCGAAGGTACAGTTGTTACGATGGTTGGGGAATCAGTGTGTCAGTTTCTCGACCTTGACGAGTTAGATGATGTACACATTTTAATTTGGATGAAGTAAGTTCATTAATAAAACTTGTCATTTGATTTTACGAATAGTGATGTTTTTTTAAATCATCAATGAAAATAACATTCTTCATTCCATTTGACGTAATAGGTACCTGTTTACACACATCACTGAGGGGAACTACGTTTCTCATGACTACGGATTCTTGTCACCTAAAGTGTTCTCTCTAAAGGTGCTTGGATACACATATAGAGATCACATCGATAAAATTGCTCAACAGTTGAGGACGCCCAAAAGCCTATGGTTTGCCCCATACAATGAGAATCGGTATGTATAGTACTTTATTATAATGAATCATGAAAGATCATAGATCCTAAATAGACTCTCTAATTAAAAACAAATTATCTCATAATATGTTATTTTAGTGATCTATGTAACATGCATGCTAATATAAAAGCAAAATAATGAAGATGAAGGAAAAAACAATTTCCTTACATTGATTTTTATGGTAAAAATGGGCACAAACTAGATCACCTATCTAGTTTGTTCTTGAGCTTAAAGACAAAGGATGATCCTCCTTACCAAATATTCAAAGAGAAGATCTCCTAACAATGTGCACCTAAAAACTAAACCCAATAATCTAACAAGTATTTACTAGAAACTTGTTAAATTTATTCCCTTTATTATATGGGAATGTTACTAAATAAAACTTAGTAAGTGATGTATAATTATTTTAGAGAGATAGACAATTTTTATTCACGTGCAAAATACAAGTGAGCAAGCATGTGAAAAAAATGAACAAAAATTGGTCTAATAGGAGGAGGAAAACCGGTTGGGAGAGGGTAGAGTGTAGGAGTGGATTTTCTTAATTTTTGTCCAATCCTTTATGACATGCATAAGAACAAAAGATAACTTATGGAATAATATAAAATAAAGTGAAATGATTATGTTTGTAATCATCCACTACACTCTATTTTACACGGTCCAATGCCCATTTACGGGTCCATATCGGTTCTTATATTTGTCGCACAAATACGTGTAATTTTACTTTAAACATCGTTTCATGTTTAAATACTTCCCGGTTAATTTTGTTCATAACACTCCGTAAATATACGTATACTGCTACACGTATTATTTACGTACTAATATTAATCACATTAATCAATTAGTACATTTTTAGTGAATTAACTAAAACCCGTCTCACAAAATTTATTATTCAATTATCTCATAATTAAATAATAACAACCGCGCCTCGAGTTCGCAACTCGAAATCTCTCTAAAAATAATCGACTAACCTATTAGTCAATAAACCAAGGGACTAAATAACTTGTATCTCGTACAATTAATTAGTTGTCAATTGGGGTTCGCTCCTTTGGGTGTGACCGAAAGGGGTCAGTTGATCACCGCCGTCTAACGACAATAACGTCAAACTCTAGTCAGCCAACCGTTATCGATTTACGTTAATCAACTGACGAGGCTCAAATAATTAAATATCTTGATGATATTCCTTTAATGAGATTAATTATGTAAACGCACTATTGTGGAGGACACTAACTCCAACAATCTCCCACTTGTACGACACAAGGTGTGCGCTACCAATTCTCTTGTCCGTTTTAATCTCCCACTCAATGCAAGGTGTCTTTCAGGTCGCACTTGCACATGAACATATCGCGAGTAGTTTTCTCGATCGGGAGTGTGACTACTTGACCGGAAAAATCTCCCACAGATTACTTCCGAGTGTGGCAATGCATTTATAGTCACAACTCCTCGAGTGGCCTTAAGATATAGTTACCCAACGTGGGTGGACAATTCATGTATGCCCTATCTATCTTTGCCAAATACAGATCATCATGACTCAGAAGATGTCCCTGGCCTCCTTTCACGGTACGACCTAGGACAAAAACCAATGTCACTCAGAAACTGACTTGGATAGTAGTCTCCAGTCAAAAGAATCGACTCATAGGAACATCTTAGAGATCCCTGCCACAACCAGGCATCTAGAATAGAACTTAGGGACTCTCTAAATGGTCACTGTCGGGCAAAGTGTCACACACTATGCCTATGTAATCGACTAGTCATCACGTATGACCTCATGGTGTTGAACAACCATCAATCAACTTACAATATAGTCACTCCGAGATGTCACCTCATTAAGTGACTAGGGACAAAATACAATGCTCATCTTATTCACTTGAATAGTGTTCAACATTGTCTCCACAACATATTCAGATAAACAAGGTATTAAAAATTTAGTCATACTAAATAAAAGATTCATAAATGAATGCTTAAACAATGATTGCGATTATCATATATATAAAAAGAGATACACTATCCAATTATTACATATCCATAATCTAAAGAAAATATGGTACTCATCTCAATCCCATTGCGAGGACATGACCATCATGCTTAGCCTCTGATAAACGCTTGGTTAAAGGATCAGCAATATTATCGTCTGTCCCAACCTTACAAATGTCAATTTCCTTCCTTTCCAAATTTCCTTCATTTCCACATAATCTCTAATTACATGGTATTTCCTTTAAATATGTCTAGATTTATTACTAGACTTCGGCTGTTTGGCTTGAAAAATAGCTCTACTATTATCACAATATAGAGTAATTGGATCGTTGGCGGAATGGACTACTCCTAGTCACTCCATGAATTGCCGAATCCAAACAGCTTCCTTTGCAGCCTTAGACGCTGCAAGGTACTCAGCCTCTGTTGTAGAATCCGCGGTAACGCTTTGCTTGAAGCTCTTCCAGCAAATAGCTCCTCTATTTAGCATAAATACATAGCCGGATGTGGATTTCATATCATCCCGATCAGTTTGGAAACTTGCGTCCGTGTAACCTATTACACGCAACTCAGTATCTCCTCCAAACACTAAGAACGAATTCTTAGTCCTTCTCAAGTACTTAAGGATGTTCTTGTTGGAATATGTGTCCTCCAACAATAATGCGATCACAACTGTCGATCATAATAATCACATGTTTAAATCTCATTTTTAAGAATACATGTGGGATGTAATATTTTACAGTCAACTGGTCCACACATATCGGTAATGATTGGCTGACTAGAGTTTGACATTACTGCCGTGCGACGGTGGTGATCAGTTGATCCCTTAGGTCATACCATTAGGGAACTACTCTTAATTGATTATTTAATTAATCGTATGTCGATACGAGTTGATTAAATTGCTTAAAATTGACGGATGATTTGTGAGTAAGATTAACGTGTCTTATTATAATTCGATTAAATTAGATACGTTCTAAGTAATCGAATTTTTTTATTACTTAGATAAAATTATTGTTTACGAAACAATTAAAATTGAAATTGAATGAATAATTTATTATAAATACAAGACGTTGTAATTTAAAATTTGATAAACCGTTTTGGTACAAGTAATTACGAATTACTAGTCGATTTTGTATATGACATATTTTATGAGTATGTTAATTTTTAATATGTTAAAAATACATTACAATTTCACATGTCAAGTAACATGTCACATATGTCACAATTGACAAATGACAACAATAAAATGGACCTTCCATTTTATAAGAAGTGTACCGATATGGGAAGGGTTAGGATCTTTAAATTGTGTTAATTATTTTAAATGGAAGTCACAATGATCACTCTAGTGTATAGCCATGCAAACCTAGTTTATCTTTAGAAGAACACAAGCTCATGCATTAGCCACTAGTCCTCCCCCCTTCCAACCGGTTTTGCATGGGTGAAGCCAAGGGTTTTCATCTATAATTATTCATTCTACTTTACCTAATATTTTTTCTAGTGTTAGAAAATACATATTCTCTCTACAACTTGTGAAATTTTAAGAGAAATAAAAACCTCACAATCTCTCCTCTCTTGGCCGAAAATACAAGAGAACAAAATTATATTTTGTGTCATTTTAGTAAGATTAATATTATTACTAGCTCATAATAATATTAGTTATTAAGGGTATTCCTTGGGTATGTGCTTTTGGGAGAGGTTATAAATTGAACCTTGTTCATCCATTGTTGGAAAGCTCAAGAACTAACAAGAAGGAGATCTTGTTGGTACCCAAAAATCCGAAACACAAATGTAAGAAGTGACGATTTCTTCTCTAATTTGTTTTATGTTTGCATGCATAAGATCTTGTATTTATTTTATGACCAAATAAATTAATTCATATATGAATATGTTAACTTATGAGATTATTGAATTCTAACAGTTCTTTACGGCTATCTAGTGACTCTCAAGTCTCACCAGGCTTTGCTTGATAATGACTTGTCATGCTCAAGGCATACGCAACGTCGGGACGAGTGCAAATCATAGCATACATGATAGACCAACAGCGGAAGCATAGGGGATGGTCTTCATGTGTTCAATCTCCCTAGGGGTAGAGGGAGACTGTGACTTGCTCAATGTTATCCCTTGGCTCATAGGTAGAAATCCTCTCTTGGAGTCTTTCATATTGAACCGGTCAAGAACTTTGTCAATATAAGTTTCTTGACTCAATGCAAGTATCCTTTTGGACCTATCCCCATAGATCTTGATACCTAAGATTCGTTGTGCCTCTCCCAAGTCCTTCATCTGAAAGTGTTTCCCTAGCCACTCCTTAAGGGAAGTGAGCGATGAAATGTCATTCCCGATGAGTAATATGCCATCCACATATAGGACAAGGAATGCAATCTTATTCCCACTAAACTTCATGTATAAACACGGTTCTTCCACACTTCGAGTGAAACCGTATTGTTTAATAACATGATCAAAGCGATGATTCCAACTCAAATATGCTTGCTTAAGACCATAGATGGACTTCTTGAGCTTAAACACCTTCTTAGGGTTAGATGTATCCACAAAACCTTCAGGTTGTATCATGTACACTTCCTCTTCTAGAATCCCATTCAAGAAGGCGGTTTTGACATCCATTTGCCAAATCTCATAATCATGAAACGTGGCAACCGCTAAGATTATCCTAATGGACCGAAGCATAGTGACTGGAGCAAAGGTTTCGTCATAGTGTAGACCATGAACTTGGGTGAAATCTTTTTCCACCAATCTAGCTTTGTAAACATCTACATGTTTATCCACGCCGAGCTTAATTTTATATATCCATTTACACGGAAGGGGTCGCACTCCATCAGGTAAATCCACCAAGTCCCATACTTGGTTCTCGTACATGAAATCCCTTTCGAACCGCGTGGCTTCTAGCCAAAGCGAGGAGTCAGGACTACACATGGCCGATTTGTAGGTAGTGGGTTCATCACTTTCCAAAAGTAACAAAACACCATCCTCTTCGATGTTACCAAGGTAGCGGTCAGGTGGATTAGAAATCCTACTTGACTTTCTAGGAACAATTACCATTTCAGAGGAAGAGGGAACGTTATCCTCCACGCTGTCCTCTACCTCATTCTCGGTTTGTGGCTCTCGAACTTCGTCAAGTTCAAATTTTCTCCAACTCTGTCTCCTAGAAATAAACTCCTTTTCTAGGAAGACACCATCACGAGCCACAACCACTTTGTTCTCGTGTTTATTGTAGAAGTAATAGCCACATGTTTCCCTTGGATATCCTATAAAAAGACATTTGTCAGACTTGGGTGCAAGCTTATTGTCAGATTTGATCTTCACGTACGCTTCACAACCCCAAATGCGCATGAATGACAAATGAGGGACTTTCCCTGTCCATATCTCATATGGAGTCTTATCGGCCGCTTTAGTCGGGCTTCGATTTAGTGAAAATATTGCAGACAAGAGGGTAAAACCCCAAAACGAATCAGGAAGCTCGGTAAGACTCATCATAGACCAAACCATATCTATTATAGTTCGGTTTCTCCTTTCAGCTACACCAATTAATTGTGGTGTGCCAGGAGGAGTCCATTGTGATACTATACCACAATCTTTTAGGTGTGAATCAAATTCATAATTTAGGTATTCACCACCAACATCGGATCGTAGGGTTTTAATCCTTTTATCCAATTGGTTCTCTACTTCATTTTGAAACTCTTTGAACTTGTCAACAGCTTCACTATTGTTCTTCATTAAGTAGACATACCCATATCTACTTAATTCATCAGTAAAAGTAATGAAGTAGTGAAAACCTCGTCTAGAGGTGATGGTTAATGGTCCACACACATCCGTATGTATGAGAGCCAAAAGCTCACTAGCTCGTGTCCCTTTTCCCGCAAAAGGTGCACGAGTCATCTTGCCTAAAAGGCAAGACTCGCATATACCATAAGATTCAAAATCAAATGGTTTGAGCACTTTTGATGAAGCAAGTCTCTTAATGCGTCTTTCGTTTATGTGACCTAAACGACAATGCCAAAGGTAGGATTAATTTGGATGACCCATTTTGAGCTTTTTAGTTTCCACATGATAAACGTCATTAACATTATTTAAAACATAAATGCCTTCAATAGAAATGGCCTTGCCATAAACCACATCATTCAATGTAAAAGTACAACTATTGTCCTTAATCATAAAACAAAAGCCTTCCGCGTCTAACGCGGAAATGGAGATGATGTTCTTGGTTAAAGTTGGTACAAAATAACACTTATTTAAAAACAACCCTAAACCAGTAGCTACAGTGAGCACATAGGTCCCCATGGAAACGGCCACTACTCTAGCTCCATTGCCCATGCAGAGATCCACATCACCTTTTGCTAGTGTTTGCACGTCCCTTAAACCCTGCAAATGATTACAAAGGTGAGACCCACATCCGGTATCAAGTACCCAAGTGGAAGTGCAAGCATAATTAATGTCTATCACATAGAGAGAGGAAATCATACCAATAGGCGTCACACGCCCTTCCTTGAGTTTGACACTTTTTGCCTTGGGATTGTCATTCTCAACGGCTTTCCCCTTTCCCTTGTCTTGTTTCTTTGACGATTTCTTGAATTGAGACTTTTCCTTCCCCTTTACCTTCTTAACTCCAAGGGACGTGTTCTTTAACTTCATGGTTAGAACATCCCCTTTTTCACTCCCACTAGCTTCCATATCCCTCTCCCCTTGGGTGAGGAGTACATGAATTTCATGATAACTCTTATCCATGCCATTCATGTTGTAGTTTACCCTAAAGTGGGCAAACATGGTGGGAAGTGAGTGGAGGATTCGATCCGCCACAAGAGTCTTAGGAATGTTACATCCTAGACGCTCTAGGATGTCGACATATTCGACCATTTTTAGCACATGGCGACCAACCTTTTGGCCCCTCTCAAGCTTTGCTTCAAAGAAGCATGTCGCCGCATCGTATTGACGGACTTTAGGTATTTCTGAAAACATAGTAGTCATACGAGTGAATATCTCATACGCATTTAAAGAAATGCATGAAAGCTTGAGCTTTGGGGACATCGACCATATCAACACATTTTTTATATCATTCGACATCTTCACATGGTCATCATAGGCGGTCCGCACCGCCGATGAGGCCCTTGGACCGGGTTCGATGGGAGGGGCATCGGTCAAGTAAGTGAGCAAGTTGTCAGACAACGCGGCACTTTTGATGTTAGATTCCCATTCAAGAAAATTACTACCGTCATCTTTTAGGATACATTTGTCCATTACGGACCTTAGCCATGAATCTTTGCCTAGTGAAGTAGTCGATGGAGTTGATGAAGTTGCCATTGCGAATTAAAATGCTACAACAAAATAAGGAAAAATTAACATTCATTGTTTTAAAATTACTTGTGAAAACATGTTTAACAAGTTTTAACATTTATATAACGATCTCCCACTAAATTATATAAATGATTCCAAGACCCAAATTTTAACCAAAAAATGAGCATCGCTTGGGCGAAACATCCCATAATCGTGTGAATTCGGTAAGTCAACGGTTGACTAATTCTACCTCTAGAACTCTTGGTTGACGAATTTCCTTAAATCCATCTACTAGCCCCGAATACAAGACCGTCTTATATCCCGTTGAGTCCAACCAAGTTTGGCGCGTGGTAACCGTTTACCACCCTACTTACCCGAGGTGAAAACAAAACACCCCGCTTGGGCGAGCGTGACTCTAATGAACAAGGGATTCATAGGTGTTACTAATTGGTAAGACTAATCCCAATTTTAGTTATGTGAGAGATCTTGTCAATTTAGTCATAAATTCCCTATAAATGAACTAAGTCAGTGAATGTAAATGACGTGAATTGACAACCGCGAAAATAAAATGCATGTGAATGGCGATTTTGGCATGCGCGAAAAATAAAAGCAAGCTAGCATATGAAAAAATCCTAGTATGGCCACCTAGTTAATAAAAACTAGTCTATTACATTTCGGAAACAAACTCCTTGGTACCTTGCCTCTTCATAGGAACATCTTCCAAAAGGGGCTTCTTCAAGTGGGATTTGGAACACCTTTCCAAAAATAGACTCCGTCTCAATGTAAATCCGTCTTTTGGAAACGCCGATAAGAATAACTATTACAATTAAATTACATAGCTATTCCTATTATACATTAATTAATAAAATAAATAAAACTATTAATTAATTACAAACCGACGATACGGTATCGTATTTAAATTACAAACAAATCATTATTCCCATTCATTTCGGGTAATAATGATTAAAAAAATAACTAGGCCATACTAGGTACAATAAAATAAATAATTTAAATAAATGACAATCATTCATTCAACTTAAATAAATATGCTTAAAATGCTATAAAATGATGCCAAAATCGCCCTATTTAACAATCGTAGGTATCCATCTCGGTTTTTGTGGATTTAATCGATTTTTCGCATGTAAAAATCAATAATCAACTCCTAAATCTCATTTAAGTCCAAACTAATTATCCAAACCATTTTGAACCTCAAAAATTAGTCCTCACTAATTTGATGATGAATAATTAGTTTGTTTTGGTAATAATTTGCTAATTTAATTGGTAAAAGCATAACTTTTAAGTAATAAATCCAAAATAATTGAAAATATTTCCGAACATTGAAACAAAAATTTTGAGCATTCTGAAACACTCCAAGCACACCAAAATGTCAGAAAAAATGCCCGAAAATTCGGATAAAATTTTATGAAGAAAAAGATCGATATTTATCGGTTTTTAACCACTAAAACCAATAAACATCAAAACAAGGTGAAAATACATTTTAAATTTCACTTTTAACTTTTAAATCATATTTTTAAATGTACATAAATTTATCAAGGGCGAGAACAAATGTTTCGAGTATATGATTAATTTATTTCACTTTTATCGACTTTTATCTTATAAAATCAATAACCATGCAAAACTTCAAACCAACCTTCAAAATTTTACATACAATCTGTAGAAAATATACATGAAACACCGTAATAATTTCATGACCCGAATCAACCTTTAACTATTTTTAGTTAACTCTTAACCAAAATACGGCATTTTGACTCGGTTTTCTACCAAAAATCATTAAAAATAGCAAAATAACTTCACAAATCACCAAAATTTACCACAAACCTTTTGAGATCATTAGATATGCATGCCCAAAAATTTGCGTGCTTAAACCGCTTCTAACACAATTTTTGAGTTTTTTTTTTAAAATTATCTCATAATTTATTAAATATGCTCAAAATCAACATGCAAATTACAAGCCTAGCTCTAATACCACTTGAAAGATCATAGATCCAAATTAGACTCTCTAATTAAAAACAAATTATCTCATAATATGTTATTTTAGTGATCTATGTAACATGCATGCTAATATAAAAGCAAAATAATGAAGATTAAGGAAAAAGCAATTTCCTTACATTGATTTTTATGGTAAAAATGGGCACAAACTATATCACCTATCTAGTTTGTTCTTGAGCATAAAAACAAAGGATGATCCTCCTTAATAAATCTTCAAAGAGAAGATTTCCTAACAATGTGCACCCAAGAAATAAACCCAATAATCTAACAAGTATTTACTACAAATTTGTTAAATTTATTCCCTTGATTATATGTGAATATTACGAAAGAAAACTTAGTAAGTGATGTATAATTATTTTAGAGAGATGGATAATTTTTATTCACATGCAAAATACAAGTGAGCAAGCATGTGAAAAAATGAACAAGCAAGAAAATAAATTATGAAAACATATTAGATTAAGCATGAATCATTCCCCATGTTGGTTTCCCCTAATTCCCCATTAATCCTAGCTAAGGAAACTACTCACTCATTATCAAGTTTATCATGCTAACAAGGTTGTCAATCATATTAACAAGACAAAACATGATGAACAAGCAAGAAAGATTAACAGTAATTAAAACAAGAATTAAGAGAATTATACCTATGGAGATTCGAAAATAATAATGCAAAGAATAATAGAAGTACTTGATGATTGATGGAAGGTTGTCAATCTCCCAATAAAACCCAAATAATCTTCTAATTACCCAAAATAAATGAAGAACAATAGAGAAATTAAGAAGAGATTAAGATGTGATTAATATTGATGAATTCTATTACAACTAATTTGAGAGTATTAAGAATTAATTAAGATGGATTAAAGATTGATTAAGAGATGATGCTAATCTAGGTAGTACAATGTGGTATTTATACTAAAGATTAGGTACATAAATTAGGGTTACTAAGGGGTTAAATGACTATTAAGACCCTTAAGAAAAGTTGAGGAAATGCTCCTCTCGGAGGAAATGAGCATATCCGTCTTGCTAGTCCCGCGTCAATATGCTCGTCCCGCGCGTCTTGAGTTGCTGCACGGTTGGTTATGACTTGTGATCCGAGCGGATCATGGAGGAGACGCTCGGCTTGAGCTGCTGTGGGACGCTCGTCCTGGGCACAAGACGCCCGGATTATGGTGTTGGGAGACGCCCGGATTGGTGGCAATCCGCTCGGGTCCTGGGACAGACAGCTTATCTTCTTTTTACTCCTTACCAATCCGCAAGGATTGTGTTGAGGATGCAAGGATCCTTTCATCATTGCCCAATTCACTTTATTATCTATTTAGGACTTCTATTAATGTCTTCTCTTTGATGCTTGGTCATTAGATGCGATCAATTTAGCTCCATTTCGCCATGTAAATGCAAGGTTAGCACTGCTTTCCTACCAAACAGGACAAAACCTCAAAGAATATGCAAAATGGTTAACTAAAGATACTAAATGACCCAATTATGCACTATAAACCATGGGAACGAGGTTAATTCGGGGACTAAATGTGCTCAAATATGAGTCACATCAAACATCCCCAAACCAAACTTTTGCTCGTCCCAAGTAACGAGGTGACAAAAACTAGGACCCTTATTTAAACGAACCTACTAATATAGCCGATGTGAGACAATTAGCGGGTCTCACTCCGCCCCTTCAACTCACAACAAGACAACCATGAGGTAGGATGCCTTCTTGCAAGACAAGGTGGGGCTTGAAAAAATGGCGATACTGTTGGGAAATGTGTCCTCAACAATAGTGCGATCACATGATTTAAATATCATTATTAAATCTCATACTAAGAATACGTGAGGGATGATTCTTTATACAGTCGACTGACCGTCATTAATCGGTAATGATTGGCTAACTAGAGTTTGACATTACTTCGTGTGTGTGACGGTGGTGGTCAGTTGATCCCTTTAGGTCACACCTATAGGATGAGGCCCAAATAGATAATTAATTAATTGTATGAGATACAGATTAATTAATTCCTTAATTATGAGAGTGCAAATTTTGCGTCTTATTGTAATGTGATTAAATAAGATTTAATTTAGTAATTAACAGTTAAATTACTAAATTAGTTGAGGTTTTAATATATGTTTTGAGGTAGAGGTAATTAGTTATTTAAAGTTACAAGAAGTTGTAATTTTAACTAACTAGTAATTATGGGACCCATTATATGATGATATAATAGTAGTATACTCCTCAAAAAGTGGAGTGTATATTATATTATTAATTGTAATATTTAAGTGTTAAATGATTACATTAATAATTAATTATGTAAGATAGTTAAACATATGACTTATAAGCATTTGTGGGACAAATGACAAAAGGCAAAAATGGACCAAAATAGGTCCAAATTTTCGGCCATAATAAGAGCACAAAAGATGCTCTTTTGTCTCATGTTGATGTTGGTTATTGTGTGATTGTGACATATCACACAAGCCTTTACATGCTACATCTTACACCTATGCTTCCTACACTCTACCTACACTAAACAATAGAGTAAAAACAAAAGCACAAGATTCCCTACATGGGTAGAGGCCACCGGTTTTTGGCCTTAAAAAGAGAGCATTTTTGCTCATTTTTCTAGAGTGTTCTTGTGTTGTTTTTCCTCTCTATTTTTCCTCATATGCTATTGCAACAAACTCTCTACAATACTAATACTCTCTAATCTATTACTAGAAGTAGTAATACTAGAAATATTAGTATTATTAAGGTAATATTTCTACTACATATCTAGTTAATATTAGTAGGAATTTTTGGGATTAATCTTGGGTGCAATTTATTTGAGTGGCTTCTATACTTGGAGTCTTAGGAGGATCATCCACAATATTTAGCTCAAGAACAAGTGAAGGAAGGTGACCTTACTTGTGCCCACATATTTCGAACCATCAACAATGTAAGGAACATTGTTCTTCTTATAAATCTTTCATTTTGTTATGCATGCACTAGATCTAAAGAACAAATAATTAACATGTTAATTAGTTCACTTTTAGAGGAGTCTAATAATAGGTTTATGAACCTTACAAGTGGTATCAGAGCATAAGGATGTTGCATGCATAATCGGTTATTGTTTTTCCGAGTTAAAAGGATAACATATAAAACTAAAAATTTGTGATTTATAAGTATAAGCCACGAAATCACCATGCATGTTATATATTCTGGCTCTAAAATGTTTTTAGGTCATTTTTATGATTTATGGAAATTTATTGCTCATTTTAAGGATTTTTGGTCATTTTATTACATTTTTATGACTAAAATGGGAATTAAAATGCTAAAAATAGTTAAACTTCGTTTCTGACCTTGGAAATGTTATATGACCTCACATGCATATTTTCCAAGTTGTGTGTAAAAGGTCAAGTTAATTTGATAAATATTGCATGTTTTATGATTTTTATGAGATAAAAATGGATTAAAAGAGGTAAAATGGTTAAAAATAGTTAAATTTCGAATTAAGCCATGATCTTTTAATATGATGTCATATGCAAGATTTAAAGAGTGTATGTAAATTTATAGATTAAAAGATCTTCTTTAGCATGATTTATGGATATTTGAGTAAAAATGGCATAAATAGTGACTATTTTAACAAAAATTAGGTAAAACGTATTGCATGGCTTGAGAAAATTATTTTAAGTTGCATTAATATTCCACTATTCAGATCTAAAGTTTTAAAAATTATTGGAGTAATTTTTGGATACTTTAAGTATTTTATGAGATAAAACCGATAAAAATGCAACTATATTTTCTCAAAATAAATTCGAAAATTTTAACCATGATTTTTGACATTATGGGGGTCATGGAAATATTCCAGAATGTTCAAAAATTTAAAATTCAAATTTTAAAATTTCTATAATTTAATATGGATTTATTTCATAAATATTAAGATTTTAAGGTAAAAAATGAGCATAAAATTAAATCAAGTTGAATTATTGTCAAAAATTTAGTGATGACTGATTTTTGAGTCCTAAAATGTGTTAGGATAATTAACTTGAGCTTAGATGTGATTTAAGTGTTAATTAGTGATTTTAAAAGGTTATTATCACGCATTTCCATAAAACCGGGTTATATGTACGACATAAGTTAAATAGGGCGATTTGGCACATCATTTGGCATGATAGGTACATATTATAATGCTGCATATTTCAATTGTTGAATATCTTTTATTTATATAATTTTGAATTATGTAATTTTATCTTAGTATGGCCTTAGTTTAATCAATATTACCCGTAATGAAAGGGAATATTGATTCGGTTGTAATTTATTGTGATCTCGTATCACTTTTATTTTTATTTCATTAGTTTTTCTATTTTACAAATGTATAATAAGAATAGCTTTGTATTTTTATTATTATTTGTAATTATGGAGCATCTTCAAAGACGGTGCCATTCGGAAAGGTGATCCAACTAAGACGGTGTCTTGGGAGGCGTGCCATTTGTAGAATCAAGGGACCAAAGGAGTTGGTTTCCGAATATGTAATAGATTATTTGATTTTCTATTTTAGGAAGGCCATACTAGAAATTTTATTTATTGCATTGCATTTCTTTTAATATGTTGCATGCATTGCCAAATCGCCATAACAACACATGCATATCATATCGAGTCATCGACCGTGTCAATTAAAATTATCGTAGTTCACCGCTTTAGTTCACTTAAAAATGTGATAGATAATAAATTGACAAGACGTCTAACATATAATAATTGAGATATAGCCTTACCAAATAGTAGAACCCATGAAGTACCAATTTCATAAGGGAGTTAATCCGGCTTCACCGTAATACAAACCTTGTTACGTTGACGAAGTGGGGTAGTAAAATGTTATTACATCGAAATTTGGATTGAGCTCAACGGAAGTATTGTTGACCGTAGTCGCATGTGTTCCGGGCTAAAGATTAAAATTAGAGTAATTTTTATCGACCGAGAGTTCTAAAAGTAGAATCGATTAAAAAGTTAATCCACCGAGTTATATTAATAAGGGATGAATCGGCTCACCGTGCCCGAGTTGATATGAATTTGGATCTCGAAATCATTTATGTAGTTGGGTGGAGGTCACTATGTAAATGCAATACTTGTAGTTAAATTTACGAGTATTATTAAAACGATAGATAAAAATTAATTCCTTCATTTCCTATTTTGTAGTCAAATTTGTTTTATCAACCGCAATGGCAACTCCAATCACGTTCGCATCCACTAGTTTCGCCACACTTACCAATGTGTCATGGCTTCGATCCTTCATGGATCGATGTAAGTTAGAAAAGAATGGGTTAATTTCGCCGATTGGGACGCGCAACTTCGCTTGGTCGCGCAAGGTGACGACAAGCTTCGTTACCTTACCGAGGCATCTCCCACCGAACCTAATGCTAGGTCCACCCCCGCCGCTAGGCAAACCTATGAGGTTTACCAAAAGAAGTCGGCCGCGATCAAAAATGTGTTGATCTTTGCTATGGAGGCCGAACTCCAACGAAGTGCTATAAAGATTAGCACCGTTCATGAGATCTACATGAAGCTTGTGAACATGTTTTCACGAGCTCCTAGGGTCATTCAATATGAAGCGGCTTCCGCATTCTTTGATCTTAACATCAAGGAGGGCCAAAAGTTGAGCCCTCATGTGCTCAAGTTGATGGAGCATGTTGAGACCTTTAAAATGCATAAGGCGGAAATTCCCAATGAACTCGTAATTGATCGAATTCTTCATTCCCTCAACAAAATCAAAGCATATGTTCAATTCCGGGTGAATTTTAATATGCAAGATAAGAAAGTTTCTCTTGATGAATTGCACAAAATACTTGTGCAAGCCGAAAGGGCAATGGGGCTAAGTGTTAGCACCACCAAAGATGTGCTCAATGTCAATCATAAGAGCAAAGGAACTTTCAAGAAGAGCGGGAAAAAGGGAAAGAAGCAAACTCCCAACAGGAACATAGCTAAGACTTATGAAGCAAGCTCCTGCAGGCCCAAGTACAGTGCCCCCTCCAGGGACAAGTGCCACTATTGTTGTGGTGTTGGACATTGGAAAAGAAATTGTTCCAAATACCTTGGCGACATCAAAGCTGGAAAGGTTATTCCAGTAGGTATATGACTATCCCTATCTTTTATGTTTCAATCTCAATTAGTATGTGATACAAGTTGTGATGATTACCCTTTTATTGTAAATAGGGCCCCCTCCTACCAAGGACAAAGGCAAGGAGAAGCAAGCCTAGAGGATCATGAGGGAAGCTAGAGTAGCCGACCGTGGTGATGGATCAATGGAAGCTTGTCTTTAATTTTCTTTGTCTTTAATTTTATGATGTATTTCATGTGTTTAGAACTATTTTGATTTCCTTGTGTGACTTGGATATTGGTTTGTATCCTTTAAACAAGGGTTGTATTTTGGATATTGGTGATTTGGCTTTCAACCCAAATCACTTGTTTTATTATGTTCTTTGTTCTAAAATCATCATCATAAATTACTTACGTAGAGAAACATTTGATAAACAACTTAAATTGATTAAATAGACAATTATGATGATGGGATCATTATATGTCCATAAGCTATGAATTTGATTCTCCTTATATCATTATTATTAAAAGTAACAAGTTACTTATTGTAATGAGTTTTTGAACTCATCAAGTAAGGAATTTTCGATACCATTCGGACACATTATTTTTTAAACGGATGGTCCACCAGGATATACCTAAAATAGAGAGTCTATTAAACAGATGACATGGATAAGACTCGCATATTATCAAGTTGCCATGTTATGATGGCCTTTTGAATGCTAATACATAGTCTAGATAAAATCTTAATACTCCGTTAAATATATATGTTTGTGACTCACAAAGCTATCTCTCGAGAATATTGATATATTTCTTGGAGTAGATTGAATCGTCACAAACATCTCTTATAGTTGAAATGTTACTTTGTGAAAGTAATAGAATTATAGAGTGGGAGTTGGTATTGAACTATTGTCTATAAAGATAGAATGGAATCATAGTTCAGTGGGAGTTTATCGCACATGTCTTATAGTTGAAAAATATTAGTTTGTGAAAGTGATAGTATTATGACCATGTTACACACGAGCCATAGTATTACCATCCGAAAATTGTTACTCGAAAGTAGATTTACTTAAAGGAAAGGGTCTTCTTAAAGTGAATAGAGCTTTAGAGTACTTAAATGCATAAGATTTACATGAAGATGTTGATCAAGATAAATTATGTTAGGAATTGCCGCATTTCATTTTAATAAAGAATGGCAAATTGAATTCGCTTTTCTAAAATGTGGATTTAGAGAAGGAAGTGTTTGGAACACGAAACCTTAGATGAAGATCTAAGAATCCTAACAAATTATGCGTAGCTATCTTAAGTGATCACAAGATGGTGTTCAGCTAGCATTAAAGGATTATGTTTTTCAATCATGTGATAATAGTGGATTGTTTCATTCACATGATTGATGAATCATGATTATACATGAAGTTAAGTGGGAGCTAGAATTATTTCTCTATGACTTATATGTTGATAACATATTACTTATTGAGAATTATGTACCAATGTTCTCTTCTGGCAAGAGTAATTGGGACACTTGGAATGGGATGCAAAGTATTCTAGATTTTGAATCTATGTGAGAGTATATTGGCATAGAGTTGAGAGTCTTATGAGGATAAGTTCTTTCGTATCTGTTTAACATCAACAAAGTAGAATGGCTTATTCATGATGATGAAAGTGGAATTACTATGATGGAATCATAGTCGTTCACTGAACCCATTAAGTTGTTGATTACATGAAATCGATTGCTAATGTTTCCGCCATTAGAACGATTATGTATGCCAACAGACGCACGTGCTGTGATGTACCATATGCTAGGTATATTATGAGTCAATAATAAGTTAATTCATAAGATGGGCTTGTCAAAGCCTTAAAGTACAATTGATGACTTGTACACATAATTGGATGACAAACTAAGTTAGGTGTTGAAGTGTTGCACAAACTTTAGTTTCCAAACTTTAAGGGATTTGTTGAAATCCTAAGATGTCTTATTGACAAAGGAGTAAGAGACTGAGAAAGGTGTTTTAGTTTCGCGCATTGCAAATATCTAAAAAAGGAATCTAAGTAAGTTGTGATTAAATAGTCAACGTAGGGATTAAGGGTGAATTCCTCTACAAATGACTTTATCCCAAGTTATGTGATAACTGTGGGAGCGTCTTTCAAGTTAAAGAGCCCAAGTCTAGCAATAAGACTAGACAAATACTTAGAGATGAATTCATGTCATTAGAGATGACATTGAATGGAAGGAAATAACAATTAATAAAGTTGGAATATATGGATATCGGGTATATCCACTGGCCAAGCTTGTATTGCATTTTAACTAGTGTTATAATACACTAAAGATTATAGAATATGAAATAGTAATAGTGTATTGACTATTCATATGTGATAATCACTTTTATCGTTTGAGTTTTATTAAACTCACCCGCTACCTTGTCGTATCCGAATGGGTTGCAGAGACAAATTGAACCCCATTAAAGTGAACTGAATTGACATGGTATTCGCCCCTAGTTACTTATATGAGGTGACGTTTCCAAGTGACTAGAGTGTGATGCGATTGATGGCAAGTTCAAGTGTCATAGAGTCATATGGGATGACTAGTCGATCACATAGGCAGACTGTATGGGACAATCTGTCGGGCTGTGACCGCTTATAGAGTTCTGGTAATTCATAAAGCCTGGTCGTGGCAAGAGCTACTATAGTATTCTTATGAGTCAATTCTTTTGACTAGAGACTATTCGCCCAAGTTGGCACAACTTCTGATTAACTTTGATTTATACTCTACGATTTCGTAAATGAGGTCAAAATGGGTATATTTTGGGTTATGATGGACTGTGGCTGAACGAAGGGAATAGGGTGATAGGAATTGTCCACCCCTTGTCAGGGTTGTTTGAAATATCAAGGCCACTCGAGGAGTAGTTAACTGGAAATACGTGGCCACGCTCGGAAGGTATATCTGATAAATAATTCCGGTCAGACAGTTAATCTCCAGATCGAGAAAAACCACTCAGGATATGATCAAATGTAAGTACGACCTGCAAGACACCTTGCATTGAGTGGGAGATTGTAATAGGACAAGAGAATTGGTGACGCACACTTGTCGAGGAAAAGTGGGAGATTGTTGGGAAATGTGTCCTCAACAATAGTGCGATCACATGATTTAAATATCATTATTAAATCTCATACTAAGAATACGTGAGGGATGATTCTTTATACAGTAACCTGACCGTCATTAATCGGTAATGATTGGCTAACTAGTGTTTGACATTACTGTCGTGTGACGGTGGTGGTCAGTTGATCCCTTTAGGTCACACCTCTAGGATGAGGCCCAAATAGATAATTAATTAATTGTATGAGATACAGATTAATTAATTCCTTAATTATGAGAGTGCAAATTTTGCGTCTTATTGTAATGTGATTAAATAAGATTTAATTTAGTAATTAAGTGTTAAATTACTAAATTAGTTGAGGTTTTAATATAAGTTTTGAGGTAGAGGTAATTATTTATTTAAAGTTACAAGAAGTTGTAATTTTAACTAACTAGTAATTATGGGACCCATTATATGATGATATAATAGTAGTATACTACTCAAAAAATGGAGTGTATATTATATTATTAATTGTAATATTTAAGTGTTAAATGATTACATTAATAATTAATTATGTAAGATAGTTAAACATATGACTTATAAGCATTTGTGGGACAAATGACAAAAGGCAAAAATGGACCAAAATAGGTCCAAATTTTCGGCCATAATAAGAGCACAAAAGATGCTCTTTTGTCTCATGTTGATGTTGGTTATTTTGTGATTGTGACATATCACACAAGCCTTTACATGCTACATCTTACACCTATGCTTCCTACACTCTATCTACACTAAACAATAGAGTAAAAACAAAAGCACAAGATTCCCTACATGGGTAGAGGCCACCGGTTTTTGGCCTTAAAAAGAGAGCATTTTTGCTCATTTTTCTAGAGTGTGCTTGTGTTGTTTTTCCTCTCTATTTTTCCTCATATGCTATTGCAACAAACTCTCTACAATACTAATACTCTCCAATCTATTACTAGAAGTAGTAATACTAGAAATATTAGTATTATTAAGGTAATATTTCTACTACATATCTAGTTAATATTAGTAGGAATTTTTGGGATTAATCTTGGGTGCAATTTATTGGAGTGGCTTCTATAGTTGGAGTCTTAGGAGGATCATCCACAATATTTAGCTCAAGAACAAGTGAAGGAAGGTGACCTTACTTGTGCCCACATATTTCGAACCATCAACAATGTAAGGAACATTGTTCTTCTTATAAATCTTTCATTTTGTTATGTATGCACTCGATTTAAAGAACAAATAATTAACAAGTTAATTAATTCACTTTTAGAGGAGTCTAATAATAGGTTTATGAACCTTACAGATATATCCAAGCATTAAGCACACAAAAACAAGAAATGGATGCATCTACAAAAATGAATAGCCACTTTCCCCATCTAAGTGGCGGAAATTATCTACAAGGGAAGCAATCTAAGGGTACACACTCCATTATAGATACGGTTTCTTCAAGCTACTAAGCCTAAGAGGATACCAATAAATCACCTCCAAGTTGTGTCAAGCTAGGGTACCTTTGTCCTCAATCGTTAAATACTTTCGTCAAGAGTAGACTCCTTATGGTGTTAGAAACACTGGAGGATCGTGGAATTCCCCTTCTTGCCTAGACAAGAAGAAGGGTCGTCCCCTTTCTACCATGCACAAAAATGGATTTGATAGATAAAAGGGATCATTTGTATTTTGAGTTTCATATGGGAGTCTGCTTTTGTTGTTGTTATCCCCCCAATTTGTGGCATTTGACATTTTTGAGAACAATTTCTTTTTGCCATTTCTTTAATGTTTGGATTTTCAATGCTTGACAATTTAAACTTTTTGCATTTTCTTTTTTTTGAACATTTTCAAAGTCACCCCATTTGTAACGAGGGTGCTTATATTTGAAGCATAGGAGTTCTTATTTTTGTACTCCTCTTTTCTTTTATGCAAATTGCAAACTTTTTCTTTTATTTTCATTTCTTGAACTCAAATTTGAAAACTTTTTGTGCCCATTTCCTTTTGTTGACAAAAATATAGTAGAATATGGAAGATGGTTGCATGGCTTCAAGGGTCTCCTTAGAGTAAACGGTAGCCAAGGAGTTATCACACCACAAGGTACTCTTGAATAGGCCTTAATCCATGGGTCAAAGGATACTAGCATGACAAATCCTACGGTGTTTTACAAGCATTCTAATAAGCAAAGTCTCAAGAATAAAAAGTATCTACAAGGTTCTATATACACTTGTCAAGTTTCCCAAATAGATGCTTTCACAAAATTTTTCCTAAATGCAACTATATGCCATGATACAACTATCATTTATACAACCTAATGCATATGCTTATACCAACTAGTATGCCATATAATCTAAATGCAATCCTATAATCACATTGTTTCATACCGCATCAATCAAAATAAAGCCACATAGTCATTAACATAAAGAGGAAAAAGGAGATTGGAAAGATCATACCATGCGGTCTTCATGATCCTCATGTCTCGGATGTGGCGTAGTCGATCAATGTGAAGAAGGATAGACAAACAAACAAACAAATATATACAATACTACACTATAAAGGAATGAACATTTTTTTGGTTTTTCAATTTTTCAAATTTTTATGGGTTTTTGTTTATGAAATAAAGAGACATGTTTTTTTATTTTCAAAATTTTTCAATTTTTATCAGTTTTTGATTTTTTTAGTCAAGTTAGGATTCCTCATCCCCACACTAGTATGGGCATTGTCCTCAATGGCCAATACGATAAGGAATTATGCAAGCTATATGAGAATGCATGATTTTTACACTAAATGCAAATTATATGATATATAAACAAGTGAATGTATTCTAAAGTATACTATATGATGCATGAATTTTTGTTTGGTTGGAGAGCATAATTTGAATTAACTCCCAATGCGTGTGCTTAAACTTCCCTAAATCAAATAAGACACTATTGCTAGTGTAAATATTTGGGGGAGTTCATTCACAAAATGCTATGTATAAAACTAAACTTGTCATTTTGGATTTTTCATGTGGGAACAATAAAAGATACCTCAATGAAACCGAGGTGGGAGTCCTCTAGGTGGTGCTAGGACTCGATACGCATGATCAAGAATAAAAATATTTGAAAATAAGAGAAATGAACAAAGCTAAAGGAGGTGTAGGAAACTCACAATGGATTGTGGCATCCTCCAAAAAGCTTGCTAATCCTCAATTGTCGCCCATGGCGACATCACTATCATCATCATCATCATCATCCTCATTATCCTCATAGTCATCATCATCCAGCTCCATGGATCCGGAGGCTTTATCATCATCACTTGAGCTTTGTATTTCCTCTTCCTCATCTTCTACTTCTTCTTCTTCACTATCAACAACAATATCCTTCCCTTTGGTAACCTCACCACCCATGCTAGCATCTCTAGGAGCATTTTGGAAAGAACACTTCCCTATCCGCCCAACTAGGCAAAGGACATGATGGATCAAGTAGTCCTTGCCTAGCTAAGTGTAGGAGGGGCGGATATTGGGCCCGGTAAGCATTGACCCGGTCCTCAAAAGCTTCCTTATGCATATGTTGCATCAATTTGGTTAAGTAATCGTTACCTACCTCAACATCTTCGGGTCGGAATTCTTGGTAGGTAAACGGGTAGGGTGGAGTCTCAATGGAGGAGGAGGAGGAGGGCTCGGTAACGGCTTCCCTATGTTGTTGCAAGATCATCTCGGCTTCACCGGAGAGTGGAAGAAGATAGTTTGTGCTTCGGACAATGAGTCGGCAAATCTTGTTTGGTAGAATGAAGGACTTAGCATCTTTTGTGAGCCACTCAAATTTGTTGTCAAGAATATCGTTTTTGACCCAATGAATCTTGTTAATCATAGTGCTCAAGTCAAGAAGGTGGCCACCTCTAACCGGTTTATAAGTCTCATCCTTGTTGAAATTTTTTTTGAAGTGTTTTGCCAACCATGTAACCAAGCCTCCATTGACGATAAAAGCCGCTCCTTCTTTACCATGGTCAATTGTAAGCCACCGTTTAATTAGGAATTGAAGTATGTTGTATGGTTTGGTGAACTTTTTCTCGACATTCATGGTTGATTCAAGGTAGATGAAATCGAGTTCGGTGAAATGGTTAGTGCCCTTCCTTGCAATTAGAGTATTTCCCACAACCTTATGCCATACCCTTATACCCGGATGGTGGACATAAAGGGCACGACTCTAATGGAAGGATTTAAATTTTATTCCGAAGATAGCTTTCCATAAAGGAGCGGGGTCATATTTCGAGGGCTTCTTATCATAATGAGGGTATTCCTCAAGACCGAACACTTTCCCAAACTCTTCTAAAGTCATCGTTCTATCCTTATTCTCTAGGCGGAATTCAACACTTTTCAAGCTCAAGATATTGGTTACCTTCAATGAGCTTATAAACTCCATAGTAAGGGAGGGGTATGTCAATTCTTGCATCTCAAAGATGGTACCCAACATCATAGACTCGAAAAAGTTCTTGGTCCTCTCAAGGACACCCAACTTTTCAAAGGCATCTTGACAAATAAACTTGGTACGCAAAATGGTTTTCTTAACAAGAGATATAAAAGCTTTCCTATGAGAATCGGATGTGAAAATTACCTCCGGATATTCATGTAATTGCTCTATAACCGGAATAGGAGTAGTAGGTTCCACCATAGGAATAGGAACCTCTTGGATTTCAACTCTTGCTTGTTATACCACCATAGCCTTGGGAGCTTGAAGAGCTTGTTGCCTCTTTGAAAGATTTGATTTTGTGGGTACCTTGTTTCCACCTTTAGTCCTTGCCATTGTTCTTGTCCATGTTAAGAATGTATCAAAAAAACTTTGCTTGAATGCTTCTAGTATCCTCAAGCTTCAATGAATCCCAAATTGATTTTTCGAATTTTTCCCTTAAACCTAGAAAATCGATTCAATTTTGAGGATTTGGATATTTGGTTGGTGTTTTGTTGATGAAGGAGTATCCTCAAGCTTCAATGAATCCCAAATTGATTTTTCGAATTTTTCCCTTAAACCTAGAAAATCGAATCAATTTTTGAGGATTTGCTTGGATGTTTGGTTGGTGTTTTGTTGATGAAGGAGTATTTTGATTGTGTTTTGATGAAGTTTGGATTTGATTTGGGTGAATTTTGTTGAGGATTTTGAGTTTTGTGGATGAGGGATTTGAGGGTTTTGAGAGTTTATGGGTGTGTGTTTGTGTTTTAAAAGAAGGAAATGAGTTGGGGAAGAGGGTTTTAACCCCGTATTATAGTAGCAACAGGGGGAGACGAGCGGATCTCCTTGGAGACGCTCGGATTGTAAGTTAGTAAGCTCTGAAGTTCCTAACCCGTGCTGAGACGCGCGGATTTCCCAGGAGACGAGCTTCTTTCAATGGAGACGAGCGGATTCCTCTGGGGATGATCGGATCGTAAGACAGTGGGAGATTATAATTTTGAGAGCAGCCAGGACGTGCATATTCAACCTGACGAGTGTCTTCAGAATGAGACGAGCGTCTTCTCCTAGGGACGTTTGGATTCATAGTTAGTGTGGATTTTTGAGTTCCCAGGTCTTCTAAGACGAGTGGCTAGCTGCCTGGACGATCAAATCATGCCCAAGATGAGCGGGTTTCCACTGGGACGCTCGGATCACTCCCTTTATCCACGGGTTCAGGTCCACCCGTGGGGATCTTCATATCCCAAGTCATTTCTTCTTCGTTCTTTTGTTCTTCATTGTGGGAGCACTATGAAGGCTCGGATAGCCTAGGCAATTGTTATCCCTACACTAAAGCAAACACTACATCAAGAAACATTAAAATACCTCCCTCACTTTCTCTCATAATGATAATCTTGATCAAAACATAAAAATGTAAATCAAAAATTGACAAGTATGCAATACAAGAAGTAAAATGCAAGTTAAGGGGTTAGAGTATTTATAAATGGTGGTTTAGGGAGGACTTCACCAAACTCTCACTCTTGAGATGTGATGTCAAGGGAGCATAGCCAAGGTGTTGTTGATGTTGCTCAACACCTTGTAGAAGTAGTCGAAGGCTTGTTCATTGTCATTATAAAGATCTTTAATAGACCTTTGAACATTGTGTTCTTCATGGTGGTCACTTGAGTCAAGATGGTCACAAAAGCCTTGGTCTATAGCATTGCCAATGTAGGGATTGACTAACCCATCGAATTCGTCATCCCATAGACCACATACTT